>NC_133774.1:134579465-134597806 GCF_003597395.2 Chelonoidis abingdonii
GAAGCCATATACCTCCTTATGAGTAGAGACTCGGGCATCCAAATATCCTATTGTATGATCGCTT
Organism: Chelonoidis abingdonii; assembly: GCF_003597395.2. Classification (NCBI taxonomy): domain Eukaryota; kingdom Metazoa; phylum Chordata; order Testudines; family Testudinidae; genus Chelonoidis; species Chelonoidis abingdonii. The sequence continues at coordinate 134,579,530 of NC_133774.1, forward strand.
AAGACATCTCTATTCTTTCACCATTTAAAGATGGCACACTATGACCGTTGCCTCGCATAAGAAACTGAAATATGAAAATCAAAACTACATCATTATGGTACCTTTTCGCACCCCCTCAGTTATCTTCTCCACAACGAAACAATCTTTAATAAAAACTTAGGTCTGAATGTTAAAATCTTATAGCCAATCAAACAGAATACCTCCGCACCCCCGTGTTCGCTACACCTACACACTGTAATTACCACACGACAGCGCATGTTCTATACCAGACCTATTTTGCCTTGGCTTGCCTTTTGTATCACACTTTGTAGTAAAAGTTAGTGAAGAAATAGGTAACGCGTGTGGCTCACAGTGAAGACAGGTTGCTCATCTTCCGTTCTGAGGAGCCTCCTAACATTGTGCAAATGTTAGGACTCAGGACTTCACGGTTCCGATAAGATAGATTTTTTGGGAAGGTATTTTACACAGAGCCATCGTTTTCTTTTAACACAGATTGCCTCGTGTCTTACTTCACACTTCAGTATAAATAGATGTCCTTAGCGCCAACTCATATTGGCAAGACCTCAAGACACAAACTATCTTATTTATACAAATAAAAGGGCGAGCACTTAACAAGATAACAAAGGAAGCAGAATCTGATACGTTTACCTGGGCTAGCCATGCATATCTGATTTCCTTACTAACTATTACCCATCTTCTGTGAATGTTTTGCCATTAGCACCCTTGTTTATGCCTAATGTTTCTTTTCCTGGCACCTGTATTTCAACATTTCTTATTTCTGCTTAAAGGTACATCCACATTTCTTTAATCCATTCTTATTTTTACAATATAATTCATTCTACTTTCACACCAGGTACTAGCCTAGTACTGGGGGAGCACACACACAACCCCCGCTAGTCTAGTACCTGCAGTTAGCTGAATAGGAAGGAATGGCTTTGTGGGTTAAGGCACAGGACTGGGCTCACAAGCTAGAGAGGCAACTCTCAGTTCTGCCACAGACTCCCCAGAGGACCTTGCTTACATTATTTCATCTCTCTGTGCCTTGGTTCCCCCTCTTGTCTTTTAGATTGTAAGCTCTGTGGGGCAGAGACTGCCCCTTACTATGTGTCTCTACAGCACTTAGCACAGCAGGACCTCTACTGGGACACAAATAATGAAAATAATTAGGAACTGCCGGCTATAATGCTTTGTGCCCTGATTGATATTCGACACATCTCCATCAGTTCATTCGGGATTGAACCAAGCTGATGGATTTTGCTTCTGTTATCAAGATCAGAAGGTAGAAAAGCAAATGCTTTAAGTTACAATGGCCCTCGACCTCCATTCCCAATGCTAGTTTCATTTCAGAGGAGTTTGTCACAGAGGATGCCTACAGACGTGCCTGGAACACACAGTGCAGGCTCCAGGTTCCCCAGTGTGCTCCAGCAATGACACAAAGCAGCCAGGCACTCACTTTAGCTACTTAAGCTGGGTTTTGGTTGTCTTCAGTCAGAGCAGTCCAGTGACTCTGGCCCTGTAGTTTTAAACTGTGCGCTTATTTCACTGTCTGCTATTTGCAGTGTTTCAAGATATGCTCATGTGCCTGTGGCAACCCCCTGAAATCAATGGGAAGTTCTGCTTTTAAAAAGTGATGGCAACATCTCAGCATAAGGTTATTAGGATTTTAGCCTGGTCTGGTCAAATGCACTTGGCTTCAGCAGATGAAATATGTATTCAGTAAGGGCCTTGGACCTGCCAGGTGCTGAGCACTCTGCCCTGGATGGGACAAAGTACTGAAGTATGTGCATAACTGTAAGCACTGGCATAGTCCCGTTGAAGTCAAAGGCACTAGGCCGCTTTACACCAGCTGAGGCTCTGTCACTGGGTTTCTAGCCTGTCAAAATGTAACCCAGTCCCTTCGGGCCAATATTGCTCTTGCTGACACTTGCTGAAATCAGGGGAGTGACAACAGTGTCAGAGTGATGTAAAGGAGAGGAGAGCCAGGTAGTAGGTTTGTAAGTCTGTCAGTTATTAGTCCAGAGAGTCATGGGTCATTCACAGTCCCACTCAATTCCAAAACTTCCCTTTCTGCTATCTTGCTTGAATTCCCTGCTGCTAGGAACCTTGGCCAGAAGGGCAGAGAGTGCAGGGTCGTATCTAATGGCAGCTGGGTGGAGAAGGAGTAACGCAAGGTGGTAACATCATACACTGTCAGAGGAAGCTTAGGCAAGGAGTTGCAGGGAAGTGGGAATGGGGGAGAGAAAGGACAGATGGTGGAGAGAGCTGCATAGGATAGGGGCTCAGATCCTGCCCTCACTCACATCTCTGAAGACAAGGGAGCTATGTCAGTTTACATCAGCTGAGAATCTGGCTCTGGCACTACAGCAGGGTAAAGCTAGTGCCAGAGACAGGAAAATCAGGCCCAGAGTTTTAGTGTACTCTTTTGATCTACAGAGACTGCGAGTCTGTTCCAGCCCACTTCCACAAAGCGTCGCTCAAGCTATAGCGACTCCTGTATTCAGCTTTGGAGGTTCCTGAGTCAGTCCTTGATGGCAGCCATCCCATTAGCAGAGATTAGCTACCAGCTATCTAAGACTACAAGCAGCTGATTTTGGTTCAGAAGCCAATATCTGACCATTTATCAGTGTAACTCCATTTTTTCCATGAAACATGAATCTATTTTTTTAAAGATAACTTTTAAAATGTACATAAATAAACAAACCTCTATCAAAATTATGAATATTTTACAAAATTTGGGGGCATATTTATCATGCTAAAGGTCAGTTCTGCAGCCCTACTCGCTCAACAAGTTCCCTCCTCTTCACGAACTACAGTATATGAAGCCCCTGGAGCAGTGGTTCCCAAACTTTGACAACCCGCGAACCCCTTTCACTAAAATGTCGAGTCTCAGGAACCCCCTCCTAAAAATGAATATTTCCAGGGCTTTTCTCTCGTACCTCAACATAAATTATAAAAGCAGTGATCTTGGAAATATAACATTTGTTTTTATGACATGCTTATTACACACTATTTATTAATTATTATTTATCATTACAGTATTTTTGTTGCATTATAAAAATGGCAACTCTTCCAAGAGCTTTTATCACTTTTGATTAAGCCTGTTATAAGACAAGGCTCCTATCAGAGGTGCCAGTAGAAAAAAAGGGTGCGAGGGCAAAGGCTATGCCTGGGGGTCACCACTGGAGAAGTGGGGGGGGGGGCATGGAATCTGTGGAAAAAAAGGGGAGGGACCCACTTGTGCCTATGCGAGGGTGGCACATGACCCTCGTCCTTTCCCCGTACTGGCGCCTCTGATTCCTATAAAAGCAGCAAAGAGTCCTGTGGCATCTTATAGACTACCAGAAGTTTTGGAGCATGAGCTTTCGTGGGTGAATACCCACTTCGTCAGATGCAGTCCAGGCAAACAACGCCCATTACAACAAAGCTTAAACTTGATCTTCATAATAATTTAAAATCAACTCTAGCTGCCGATTTAATTTTAAAAACAGCAAAAAATATCCACCTCTCTTTCCAGTTCTTATAAGGAGTCTTGAAGTTTAAATCTCCTCAGTGTGGTAGATATGCTTGCTTTGATCTACTTAGCTCTTGGAAGTCCTCAAGGCTCTGGGCTGCTGGCCCCATGCTGCCTGGAGTCCCTATGGAGAGCTCTGTCCGCCATTAGGGAATTTTTTCCCAAGACCCCCCTGTAACATTTGCAGCGGCGGCTCCAGGCACCAGTGTACCAAGCATGTGCCAGGGGCGGCAAGCCGCAGGGGTTGGCCTGCTGGTCGCCATGAGGGTTGCAATCAGGCTGCCTTCGGCAGTGTTTCTGAGGGAGATCCGCTGGTCCTGTGGTTTTGGCGGCAATTCAGCAGCGGATACGCCGAAGGCGTGGGACCAGCGGACCTCTTGCAGGCACACTGTCGAAAGCCGCCTGACTGCTGTGCTTGGGGTGGCAAAATACAAAGATCCGCCCCTGAACATTTGGTGAACCCCCAGGGGTTCACAAACCCGTTTGGGAACCACTGCTCTAGAGGCGATAGTGGCATGGCCTAAAATCCCAGTACTAGACTAAGTTCTGCTCTACATCACCTTCATATCATATGCAAGCAGCACCGCCCAGCTCTCTCAAGGCATGGGGACCATCAACATCAGGATGAAAGACTAAGGTGATGCGGGTATGGAAGCACTTGAATGACTCTCCACCTGTCTTTTAAATACCTCAGGTATTTGTATGGCCCTTATTACTATACAATCCAAGCATCTCACTGTCTTTAATGAATTTAATCCTTACAACATCCCCTGTCAAATTCAGGCTTAGCCACAGTGATTCAGCATTTGTGACCTCCAAGCTTGAAAATTGTCATTCTCTGTACCAAGGTCTGAAACAGATGCTTTTAAAAAAGTCACAGCTGGTTCAGAAGAACGCAGCAGCCTGTCTGCTCAGTAACACACACTGCTAAGAACATGTCACCACAGTGCTCTGCAGTCTTCACTGGCTCTGGGTCAAACTCTAGATTACATTTGATCTTCAAGCTAACTAAAGGACCACCTCATCTTGACTGATCATTACCTCCTACAACAGCTATATTTCACTGGAACAGTGTCTCTGCCAACCTGAGGAGCATACTGCAGGAAACAGACCATTCTAGGTGACTGGCCCATCAGTCTGTGACTTCCTGCAAGAGGAGGTCTGGATGATCATGGAACCCACCAACCTCACAGAAACACAAATAGAGAAACAGAGTTTCACAGACTGAATGAGAAAAGGTAGAAAGAGAGAGATCTTTGTGTTCATACTTCATACATTTGTGAAATGGCAACAGGCAAGTCATAAGAAGATTAGATAGATTCTGTGGAACTAATCATGTAGGTGAGTTTAGAACATAAGAACGGCCATACTAGGTCAGACCAAAGGTCCATCTAGCCCAGTATCCTGTCTTCCAACAGTGGCCAATGCTGGGTGCCCCAGAGGGAATGAACTGAACAGGTAGTCATCAAGTGATCAATCCCCTGTTGCCCATTCCCAGCTTCTGGCAAACAGAGGCTAAGGACACCACCCCTGACCACCCTGATTAATAGCCATTGATGGACCTATTCTCCATGAACTTATCTAGTTCTTTTTTGAACCCTAAGTTTTGGCCTTCACAACATCATCTGGCAAGGAGTTCCTCAGATTGACTGCATTGTGTGAAAAAATAAAGTTTGAAGGTCCCAGCCCAGGCCTTAAATTTTATTAGCTCAAACTCATCCTGCTACAACGTAATCAGGATGAATATGACTCAATGTGTTATGTTTCATCACACTGAGTCCCCAATTCAGTCAGGTATTTAAGCAAGCACCTGGTTTTAAGCATGTGAATAGTCTCATTGAAGTCAAAGGGCTTGTGTGCATTGCTTAAAGGGACTTAAATTGTCAAGTCATATTGGAAATTTTAAAAAATCTGCCAATGAGAACACTGCACAGAGGCCCAGGGAGCATCTGTCAGCATGTGAATCCATGGTGCTGCATAAATTTTACCTCCAAATTTCACACACAAGGCAGCAGCTGTCAGTGACTTTAAAAAAGAAAAGAAATCTGCAAAAATACCCAGTGATACAAGTGATTAATATTTATAATTCTAGTTCCAAAATAATCTTTGTGTTGCTGAGAGATGGTTGAGAACTCTAAGCTGTATGTCTAACGTGCTTTATTATATGCACGAATAATAGCATTTAAGCCTCAGATGAGGCGCTGTACAGATCACAAATTCAAGTGCTGACAGAAGAAAAAGGGGCCTTTTTAAAACCCAGAGCCTGGTTCTGCCCTGAATTACACCTGTTTTATACTGGTGGAGCTCTATCGATTTCAGCAGAGCTACACCACTGGAAACCTAGAGTAAGACAGTGAAGAATCTAGTTCCCAATCTCCGATGCAAATGAGAAGCAGTGCTGAGATTATTACTCATTCTCACATGACCGAAGCTGCCTAAAATAGTAAGTGAGTTCAATGGGTTCATTGCTGCTGTATCAAAACCATGGGCAAGGAAGGCAAACTTTTCAGAGATGAATGAATCCTCACGTTCTCTGAAAATGAACAGCTGAGCAAAATTGCAATACAGCATCTGATGTTCATTTCCAGAACCACGGCATGAGGTGAGCAGAACCTGACCATTTTCCCTTTTTCACAGGGAGCCATCACACTGTCAGCACGGGGAGCTGAACCACTGTTTGGCTCCTGTCTACACCAGAGGTCAAACCATATTTAGCTGTGGTCAAGGAACAGCAGCGTAGGAAGAGAGGAGCAGTGTCACATCTGGTGTAACTCCATTGACGTACGCAGAGGGAAGAATGGGATGCTGGGTGCTAGTTGAGAGAGGGCTGAGGAGTCAGAGTATAGTCCAGCCTCCATGTCCATTCAGATTCTTACTGATGCTGGCAATAAGGGGGCCAATTAGTACCACTCTGTTATGGTATTTTCTGTGATAAGGACACCTGTGCGCTGGAAAAAGCACTGAGACAGACCACTAACTCATTCACACAGGCAGCCAAAGAGCATTCAGCTGTGCAGTGGGGGAGGGGGGCATCAGGTACACCTAGGGTGACCAGATGTCCCGACTTTATAGGGACAGTCCCAATATTTGGCGCTTTTTGTTATATAGGTGCCTATTACCCCCCACCCCGTCCCGATTTTTCACACTGGCTATCTGGTCACCCTAGGTACACCTTACACTAGAGCTGGGCCACAAGACGTCAGTTCCATGCAGGGGGCCTGCCCTCCCCAGGAGAACCTGTGTAACCTGCCCAGTAGGTAAAGAAAGCTTCTACCTGGTCACTAGATGGGGAGGAAAGGAGAGGCTGAAGAGCTGGCTGTGACTTCTTCTCCTAAGGACCATGCTGTACTTGAAGAAGCTGACAGGCAGGTGAGTTTTATTCTTTGTTCTAACGACTGAGAGGAACTTGCTGTTTGGTTTGCTGCATTGACCTGGTGCTGAAGGAACTTTGGGCCTTTTCCATTAAAAAACAGGCCAGAGCCTCTAAAAGATGGAGTCTGACTATTCTTGGGCTCTCCCCTTTACTGTGGAGCCTGCTGCTACGGCCTCAGGCTAGCCCTGCATAATGACATAGTGACCAGAGATCACTACTGATGTGGGTTTGACTAGAACTAGTCAAGGACTAATTAGAGGAGAAAGACTTCCTATTCTTATTGTCTCTTTCCACCCTGCCTTTGTCTCCTCCTGTCTGTCTGCTGTTTCTCTCCTTCCATGTGTCAGTCTCCCTGGTATGTTTTCTGTTTGGTTGGACCCTGCTTTCTTGGCAGGCAGGTGCAAGGTTGGGCCCCAGTGGTGCAAACACTTTTAAGTACTCGCTGAACTTCATGCACTGTATATGCTCTTACTATCTAAAGTGGAATCATTTGCCTGTTTGAGTTAAGCATGTGCATAAATGTTTGCATGACTGGTTTCCTATGACAGCCCATCAGCTGTCTGTTCTAGGAGGGAAATGGAACAAAAAGTGGGTTTAGACCCAGTCCCTGTGTGACACTCTGTGCCCCAAAGAGACACTCTGCACCCATATTCACCATTGGTGATATAATTATATGTTTTGTACAAAGTACGCCTTGTGAGGTATCTTTTTAAAAGTCTTAATCTGTTGAACGTTAATATCCTGTTAAGTTGTATGTGCTATCATTGTATTAGAAGTTATGAAATTTTGCTATGTAGGTGCCACTGAAACATGTTGTGAGGTTGGGAACACCCTCAAGCAGCCTTTCAGGTACAACAATAAAAAGTTCAAACAACGTTGATGCCCCATTATGAAAAATACTAATGCTCACATGGATTACTCCAGGAACTGTGAACAATGGAAACCTCTCCAAAGACACATGCATCTAACGAAGTAGGTATTCACCCACAAAAGCTCATGCTCCTATATGTCTGTTAGTCTATAAGGTGCCACAGGACTCTTTGCTGCTTTCTCCTAAGATAGAACTACAGAATGGAAACTGTTTAACTCAGGTCACAGCAAAAGATCTTTCTAGCAAGTTGGAAGAAGATATAAAAGAGAGAAGTGACATCATGAATGGGCCTCACTCCCCACACAAGAGAACACCTGGAAACATCTGAGGAACAAAGACTGAACCGAGGGAAGTGCTGGTACCAGGCAGGAAAGAAGGAAGCCTGCCTGCTTATGAAATCTTGGTGGACTGTTTATACTATCTAACAGGGTGAGACTCTGCTTACTTCAAATCCTCTCTAGTATATTAGGCTTAGATTGGGTTTTTGTTCGTTTGCTAGGTAATCTACTTTGATCTGTTTGCTATCACTATATTTCTGTAGTTAATAAATCTATTTTATATTTTACCTAAAATGGTATGGGTTGAGTGAAGTGCTTGGGGAAAACTCTCAGCTCAGGAACAAGAGTTGGTGCACATCCAATTTCCTTTGTAGATGTTTGATTGTTTAAAGAAACAATAAAAAAATTCTGCTTAAAAAAAATCCAAAACTTTTGAACCACCTCAGCTTGTGACCAAACTCCTGAGCCCATCCAGTCAGAGATTTTTCCAGGTTTCTGATACTCTGCGCGGGCTTCCTTGACTCCTATCTGTCTCCATAATTTGGTTCATTTTAGTTAGAACTAAGAACAGCCATTACTGGGGTCAAACCAAAGGTCCCATCCCAGCCCAGTATCTGCTCTACCAACAAAGGCCACATGCCAAGTGCCCTCAGAGGAATAACCTGACGGTAATGATTTTCAAAGTGATCATCTCTCCTGTCATCGCATCTTCACACCTCTGACGAACACCAGGCTAGGAACACCACTTCCTTACCCATCACTGGCTAATAGCCATTAATGCACTTAACCTCATGCATTTACTTTTGTTCCTAGAGGACTAGCTCATTGGGGTCCCTCACAAACTGAGAGACAGTTACTGTGGGTTTGTCTTTAGTATAGCTTATGGACATTCTCCACCGAAAACTTTAGCCATCTTGAAGCTTGTTCCAGAATCTGAGGATTGAGCCCAATGTTGCTGAAAACTGAAATGCATCAAAATAGCACATGCCTGTGAATGACACGGGTCTAAAATGAAATCTAACCCAGGGGTCTCAAAACTGGGGTCAGCGTCTCCCAGTCGGTTGGGTCAACGAGGTTATGACTGGGATACACGAGCGGTCAGCCTCTACCCCAACTCCGCTTTGCCCTCAAGCAATTTATGAATTACTGTTAAGTATATAATAAAGTTGTTTTTAATTTTAATGGGGCGGGGGGTCGCGCCTCAGAGGGGTTTGCTGGTTGTGAAAGGGGTACCAGGACAAAAGTTTGAGATCCTTCTGAATTAACCCCTTTTGAAGCCTCAGGGAGATGCAAGAGGAGGGAGGTCTCCCTTGGTAGAGTTGTTAAGGAGGTAGGTGGTGTAGGATATTGCTCTTCTCATGTGATCCTCTCCCAGTGGCAGAATTTAAAATGAAATTTACCCTCGCCTGACAGACATGAATCTCCCTATGGCACTGAAATTAAATATAGACTATAATTTGGCATTTGAGAAGTGAAAAGGATGGTAGCCCTAATGGAAAAGCTAACAGCTTGGCTCTTCTGCAAGCCTCAAATTGCTGAATGAGCTTTAGGGTAGGGAAGGCTGTGACTCTCAAACAGCCTGGCCCTGCCCCCTATCTGACCCCCATCCACTTTCTGCCACCCAGCTGCCCCCCTCAGAATCCCCGACCCATCCTGCTCCTTGTCCCTTCACTGTCCCCCAGAGACCCCACCCCCAATCACTACCCCGGAACCCACCCCTGCTCCCTGTCCCCTGACTGCCCCTACCCGTATCCACCCCCGACTCCCGGAATGCCCACGATACAAACTCCCACTGTTCCCTGTCCCCTGACTGCCCTCCCCAACCTCTGCCGCCTCCCTATCCCCAGGACTTCCTGCCCCTTAGTTAACTCCCCCAGCCCTGGCCCCTTACCCTCGGCTCCCCCCTCACCCGGACCTCAACACATCCAGGAGCTTTGCTCGACAGCGGCAGTGTGGCTCCGGCGGTGCCTGAGCTCCGCCCCGCTCAGAGCCGCGTGGTCAGGGGGCAGGGCTGCGAGCTCCAGGCTGAGTGGAGGGAACTCAGGCCCTGCTGGAACTCGCAGCCCCGCCCCCTGACCACGCTGCTCTGATCAGGGTGTTGCTCAGGGGCCCCGGCAGAGCTCAGAGGCCCCGCCGGAGCCACGCTGCCGCTGTCGAGAGAAGCTCATGGATGCTCTGAGGCTTTGGGAGTGGGGCGGAGGCGGCGTCGGATCGGGCTGGGGCCGGGGAGGGAGCCTCAGCCTTTTTTGTGGGGGCCCTTGCGGAGCCCGAGGCCTGGGTCAAATTGCCCCACTTGCCTCCCCCGCTCTGGGCAGCCCTGGGAGAACTCTGTAGTCTAGATTTCTCAGTGCCAGATTCTGCCCTTGTAAATCAGGCAGATTTTTATTGACTGCCCTTAGCTACACCCAGTGATGAGCTGCCAAAATCTTAGCCACCGGTTCCCTATAAAATGGTCTGATTTAAGGCATGTGCCACAGTGTGTATTTTTGTACCAATAGGTTTACCATACGTCCGCATTTTCCCGGGAGGAAAGTTTTAAAATTCCTCCCCGACGGCGATTTAAAAACCAAGAAGCCTGATACATCTGGGAAAATCCGGATGTATCTTAACCCCACCTAAAGTTCTTTTTTAAAAAGATGGGCCTGAACTAGAAAGGAGCTCCGTTTCACATGTGTGGGTCCCCACCACTCCCTGGGGGTGTGCTAAGGTGACCCGATATCCTGATTTTATAGGGACAGTCCCAATTTTTGGGTCTTTTTCTTATATAGGCTCCTATTACCTCCAACCCCCATCCCGATTTTTCACACTTGCTGTCTGGTCACCCTAGGGTGTGCACATGTGTGGGTCCCAGCTGCTCCCTGCCTCCCTCATTGAAGCAGGTGTGCAGGGTTACTGCCCTGGGAACTGCAGGGCACCAGTGGATCTGGGGCTGGCTGCAGACAGGGGCATGGGGCAGGCAGGGCCAGCTCCAGGGGCGGCACGTCCAGCTTTTCGGAGGCAATTTGGCGTCGGGTCCCCCAGTCCCTCTCAGAGGGAAGGGCCTGCGTCAAATTGCCACTGAAGAAGCGGCAGCAGAAGAGCTGCTGCCAATCGCATTTTTATTTTTATTTATTTTTTTTGCCACTTAAGGTGGCAAAAATGCTGGAGCCGGCCCTGGGGGCAGGGCTAGCTGGAGGCAGGGGGTGTGGGGCTGGCTGGAGACAGGAGGATGCGGGGTTGGCTGGAGGCAGGGCAGAGGCTGACTGGAGGTAGGGGCTGGCTGCAGGCAGGGCATGGGGGTGCAGGGCTGGCTGGAGACAGGAGTGTGTGGGGCTGGCTGGCTTAGGGCAGGGCCGCAGGGGTGTGTGGCAGGGGCTGGCAGGGCTGGAGACAGAGAAGTGCGGTGCTGGCGGGCTTCGGGCAGGGGCTGGCTGTGGGCAGGGGGTGTGGCAGGGGCTGGCTGGAGACCAGGGCTGGCTGCAGGCAGGGCAGGGGGTGTGGGGCTGGCAGGAGACCGGGGCTGGCTTCGAGCAGGGGGTGTGGGGCTGGCTTCGGGCAGGGCAGTGGGCTGTGGCAGGGATTGGCTGGATACAGGGCAGCGGGTGTGGCAGGGACTGGCTGTGGGCAGGGGGTGCAGGGCTGGCTTTGGGCAGGGCAGGGGGTGCGGGGCTGGCTGGAGACCAGGGCTGGTGTGGGCAGGGCAGGGGGTGCGTGGCCGGCTGGAGACCGGGGCTGGTGCGGGCAGGGCAGTGGGTGCAGGGCTGGCTGGAGACTGGGGCTGGTGCGGGCAGGGCAGTGGGTGTGGAGCTGGCTGGAGACCGGGGCTGGTGCAGGCAGGGCAGGGCGTGCGGGGCCGGCTGGAGACCAGGGCTGGTGTGGGCAGGGCAGGGGGTGTGGGGCCGGCTGGAGACCAGGGCTGGTGCGGGCAGGGCAGGGGGTGCGGGGCTGGCTGGAGACTGGGGCTGGTGCGGGCAGGGCAGTGGGTGTGGAGCTGGCTGGAGACCGGGGCTGGTGCAGGCAGGGCAGGGCGTGCGGGGCCGGCTGGAGACCAGGGCTGGTGTGGGCAGGGCAGGGGGTGTGGGGCCGGCTGGAGACCAGGGCTGGTGCGGGCAGGGCAGGGGGTGCGGGGCTGGCTGGAGACTGGGGCTGGTGCGGGCAGGGCAGGGCGTGTGGGGCCGGCTGGAGACCTGGGCTGGTGTGGGCAGGGCAGGGCGTGCGGGGCCAGCTGGAGACTGGGGCTGGTGCAGGCAGGGCAGGGGTGCGGGGCTGGCTGTGGGCAGGGCAGCGAGTGCGGGGCTGGCTGGAGACTGGGGCTGGTGCAGGCAGGGCAGCGAGTGCGGGGCTCGCTGGAGACTGGGGCTGGCTGTGGGCAGGGTGGCGGGTACTCGCGGCGCGGAGCAGCCCGAGCAGCAGGACGCAGCCCAGGCCCAGCAGGGCAGCCGGTGACCCGCCAAGCAGCAGCCAGAGTCCGAGGGCCAGAGGTCTGAGAAGCAGCAGCAGCAACATGGCCAGGCGGAGGCCCACGTGGCTCCTGCGGCGCCGCACCCCTGGTGGCCGGAGGAGGAATTACACACTCACCAGACGGAGCCCATCAAAGCCGCAGCGCACCCTCCTCGCAGGGAAGCGGGTTAACAAGCAGTTCTAAAACTGCTTCAAAATTTAACAACCAGTTCACATGAACCGGTGTGAAGTGGGTCCAGCTCACCACTGGCTACACCTAATCCTGGCAAAGTCTGGCCCAATAGGACAGAGCCTGGAAAAGGAGTGGACCTATTCTGAAAAATAATAGGAGTAATACCTTGTGCGCTGCCCTTGTATTTGTCAAGAATTTTAGCAAATTCACACATAACGCTGTTCAGCTGCATTCTACATACTCAGCCCTGTGCTCAGATTCATGGGGGCACATGTCCTGCTAAACTCAGCCATCGACTTCAAATGACTTCTCGTAATCAGATCTGTGTCCATTTACTGGCTGGAGAAAAAGCCCTTGATCTGAGCACATTCATCACTGGAACAGTAACGTCCTGGGAACAAAGTGGAGAACAAACTGAGATCTCGCTTTCTTCCAATGCAATATTCAATAACAGAGTTAACTTGGTAGATGCTGTCTTAGCAGCTTTTTGCCATTGGCCATTGATCTGTTTGTATGGCTTGGATTCACAAAAGCTGTCTTCCTTTGCATTTGTCTTGCAGCCTGTGGCTAGATACAATAGGTGCCTCACCAAGCTGCAGGGAACATGGTTTTCTTTCTTTGGGTGTCTGATCCCACCAGTTCACTGCTGGCGTTAGGGCAGAATGGAGAAAGCAGTGATAACCTTATAAAGAAATACGGGACTGAAGATTTGCCTTGCTTATTAAGCGCTAAGAGCCTGGCTGGTGCTATACAAAAGCCAGAGGAAGAAAACATCCCTCCCCACTGAGCCCAATGCTGAAAGTGCTCTCTGCTCAGCACCTACTGAGGTCAGCTCGTGTAAATGGGTGTAGCTCACATGAAGTTAACGGCTGGGCCTATTTGCTCCAGTAAAGACTCTGGCCCAACGTGAGTGCCTCCAAGCATTCAGTGCACAGATGTGGCCCTTAAAAACTCTTTTTAGAGCAAATGTTTGGCCCCACCATGCATCTATTCAACTCTGTTGGGATGAATTTTGGGTGAGTTCCAGTGATTGTAATACCTTTGCTGTGTGTCAGGAGTCAGCACGGAGGGAAGCTTTTGAAACAGCAGCTGGAGTGTTCTCTCCATTTCGGTTTTTCTCTATTGCAGCTGTATTCCCAAATCCTGCAAAGTTTCTTCCTTGGGCTGGAGTGCTCTCTGCAGAGTGGAATCTCCCCACAGCATATTAGCTCCCTATGATATTCCATTGAGAAGCCATTGTTACTGCACAACTGTGACATGCTTTAGTCTTGAAATGTTTCCTCTTTCCCTTACTGCCGAAATGCAAATGACTTCCCAACAAACAGCTGAGTTCAACCCTGCACCACTGAAATTAATGGGAATTCTGCAATTGGCTGAAATAGGGGCAGGACTAGACTAACTTATAGAGGTGGGTGGATGGACCACAAATGTACTTGCAAACTGAGCAGCTGTGTTCTCACTGCTACTTACAGGTCTGAGTGCTTGTTCCTCTTGGGCATCCAGATGAGCCATGTTTCAGTTCAGAAACATTCACAAATAATAGAACTGTTAAATTCTCAGATGCACTTAGTAGAAAAAGAATCTCTGAAAAATGGTGCATTAATGGAAAGTGTAGTAGACAACTATACAGGGGGACACCCCCCCACATCCCAATCCTAAACCAGGCAGTGAACCAAGAGAATGAGAGACAGACATTATGAACATTAGCTCTGTGCTTGTATTTAAAGTGTTTGCTGTAGGAAGCACATAAGGCCAATTTGGTCAATATAGTGTGAAGAGGTTATTCAAGTAATTGGCAGTACTTAACTAACAGTGGACCTTGATAGACGCCAATTCACATCTGAGCTTTCCTGGGAAGGTTCAGGCTAACATATGGGCAATGGCGTAGGCCTGTAAAGAACTGAGTCATGCATGGACATGTGACTTACCCATGTGACTCCAAAACTCCATCTTGTAGCTGTGATTCTACACATGTACCGAGGCTAGCCTCTCCACCCCAAAGAGATGCCTGAAAGAAACTGGAACAAAGGACAGTAACTCCAGGGGTGTGAGTGATTGCTGGACCCAGACTAGGAGAAAGTCTAGTCTGTCAAAGAAGCTTATTGGAACATCTATGAAAGTGAGATTTACCTGCATATAGTTTCTTACTGTATTACATAAGAACATAAGAACGGCCGTACTGGGTCAGACGGAAGGTCCATCTAGCCCAGTATCCTGTCTATAGACAGTGGCCAATGCCTGGTGCCCCAGAGGGAGTGAACCTAACAGGCAATGATCAAGTGATCTCTCTCCTGCCATCCATCTCCACCCTCTGACAAACAGAGGCTAGGGACACTATTCCTTACCCATCCTGGCTAATAGCTATTAATGGACTTAACCTCCATGAATTTATCCAGTTCTCTTTTAAGCGCTGTTAAGTAGTCCCTAACCTTCACACCTCCTCAGGCAAGGAGTATTCCACACAAGTGACTCGCACTCGTGTAGAAGAACTTCCTTTTATTTGTTTTTTCAAACCTGCTTCCCATTTAATATTCATTGTGACCCCATAGTTTGTGTATTACTGGAAAAAGTAAATAATCTTTTCCTTATCTACTTTCTCCACCTCACCATGATTTTAATACCTCTATCATAATCCACCGGCCCCATAGTCCCCTCTTTTCCAAGCTGAAGAATCCTATCTCTTTAATCTCTAGCCTCATTAAGACCCATTCCAAACCCCTAAATTCATTTTAGTTGCCTCCATACTCTGAACCTTTTCTAATGCCAGTAATATCTTTTTTGAAGATGAAGGAGACCACATCTGTACGCAGTATTCAAGACTGTGGGTGTACTATCGATTTTATATAAGGACAATAAATATTTCTCCATATTTTCTCTATCCCCATTTTTAATGATTGCCTAACATCCTGTTGCTTTTTTGACTGCCTCCTGCAACACGTGGTGGACATCTTCAAGAGAACTTCCACGATGACTCCAAGATCTTTTTCCTGATTCGCTGTAGCTAAATTAGCCCCCATCATATTGTATGTATAGTTGGGATATTTTTCCCAGTGTGCATTACTTTACATTTATCCACATTAAATTTCATTTGCCATTTTGTTGCCCAATCAGTTAGTTTTGTGAGATCTTTTTGAAGTTCTTCACAGTCTGCTTTGGTCTTAACTATCTTGAGCAGTTTAGTATCGTATGCAAACTTTGGCATCTCACTGTTTACCCCTTTCTCCAGATCATGTGCTGCTGAAGACCCAGAGCAAGCAAAGGATCCGCCACTGAAGTGCTGCTGAAGACCCGGAGCGCTGCCAGGTGAGTAAAAATTAAAAAGGCGCCTCTAGCCAGGAAAGGGATTCTCACTAGGTGCAGAGCCCTCTTAGGCGCGGGGCCCGATTCGGGGGAATTGGTGGAATAGGCCTAAAGCTGGCCCTGCCCTCGTACATTCCTCCATGACTCCCTAGGAGCCTCTTAGACCTCTGTTCTGAGGCCAGAAGTGACCACTCTGATCATCTCATGTGACCTCCTATATACACAGGCAGCAGAACTTTCCCCAGAAGCTGGATTAAAACATGTCTCTGAGAAGAATATCGAATAATATTTTTTTAAAAATCCATGCAATGGGGAGTCTGCCACCTCCCCAGTAAACTGTTCCGATGTTTAATGAACCCCACTGCTAGGAAATCGCATCTTATTGGACCATGTTATCCCTTTGTCTGCAAGATCGAAAAGCCCCATGTTATCTGATCTTTTCCATGTGCAAGCATCTATGCACAGTGATCAAATCACTTCTCAACCTTCTCTATGATAAACTGAATACATTGAGCTCCTTAAGGGTATGTCTACACTGCAATTAAAAATCTGTTGCTGGCCCATGCCAGCTGATTTAGGGGATGTCTACACTGTGGGACTATTCCGATTTTACAGAAACCGTTTTTTTAAAACAGAAGGTATGTCTACACTACTGGATTATTCCAATTTTACAGAAATTGTTTTTTAAAAACAGATTGTATAAAGTCTAGTGCACGCGGCCACACTAAGCCCATTAATTCGGCGGTGTGCGTCCATGTACCGAGGCTAGCGTTGATTTCCGGAGCGTTGCACTGTGGCTAGCTATCCCATAGCTATCCCATAGTTCCCGCAGTCTCACCTGCCCATTGGAGTTCGGGGCTGAGATACGAATGCATGATTGGGCCAAAACAGTGTCGCGGGTGATTCTGGGTAAATGTACCCTCGGTACATGGACGCACACTGCCGAATTAATGGGCTTAGTGTGGCCGCATGCACTAGACTTTATACAATCCTTCAATCGTTCCTCCATGAAAGCAATGGCAGACAATCATTTCACGCCCTTTTTCCCTCAATTGCCCTGGCAGACGCCATAGCACAGCAACCATGGAGCCTGTTTAACCTTTTGTCACTGTCACCGTATGTGTACTGGATGCTGCTGACAGAGGCGGTACTGCAGTGCTACACAGTAGCATTCATTTGCCTTTGCAAGGTAGCAGTAGACGGTTACCAAAGCCTACATCACCATCTGCAATTGGGAATTGGTGATGTGGGTATCAATTCCCTTATGTAACCATCTGCAATTGGAAATCTGGCGACAGATGGTTATCAATCCTTTTTTGTACCGTCTTCAATTGCGACAATATGGCGATGACAGTTGTCAACTTTTTGATACCGTATGCTGCGGTCATGTGGTCCTGGCTGCCTCGCTGGAGATTGGCCAGGGCCGCATGACACAGAAGGGAATGACTCCCCAGGTTCATTCATCTTCTTTATGTTTTGTCTAAAAATAGAGTCAGTCCTGCCTAAATATGGGGCAAGTCCTACTAGAGAACCAGAACGCACCAGCGCTCTGGGTCAAGAGCCCCAGATATCCGCCGAAATGATGAGGCTGCATGCCTTCTAAGGGAGTGCCTCTGCAACCAACCCCACCCGTTGCTTCCCTCCCCCACACCCCTCCTGGGCTACCATGTGCAGTTAATAACGCACCATTTGTGTGATGAAGTAATAAAGAATTAGGAATAAGAAACACTTACATTTTTAGTAAATAAATGAGGGGGAGGGCAGCCACCCAATCCTATATATATGTCCAGCAGTACAGAATCCTTCAAGAACATGAAATGGGGGGAAGGTGAAGGAGCTCAACCTCTCGCTTTATGATACCGGCCACAGTACAGAATCTCAAATTAGACATGAAGGGGGGCGGGGTGAGGAGCTCAGCCTCCAGTCCTGCTATGATGAGGACGGTTTTCCAATCCGTTGCACGCTGCCGGGAATGACCAGCGAGTCATTCCGATTTTTGCCCCAGGTGCCCCGCCGACCTCGCCAAGCGCCAGCCAGGAAAGCACCACAGGGGATAATGAGAGACGGTTTCCAAAGCCCTTTGTAACATCCTGCCATCAGGAAGGAAGGGGAGGGGATGCTGGCTGTTCCAGCGCCGGCAAGCACCGGCGTCTACCAGCAGCATGCAGTAGACATAGGGTGACATTGAAAAAACAGGCAGAGATAACAATTGGTTTCTCTTTTCTTTCATGGAGGGGGCGTGAGGAGGAGGACATTGACGACATATACCTCTGAACCACCCCGGGACTAATACTTTTGACCCTTCAAGGCATTGGAGCTCAGCAAGAAAGCG
>NC_133774.1:134597903-134601399 GCF_003597395.2 Chelonoidis abingdonii
ACGCTGGGCAAACAGGAAATGAAATTCAAAAGTTTGCGGGGCTTTTCCTATCTACCTGGCCAGTGCATCTGACTCCAGATTGCTGTCCAGAGCAGTCACAATGGTGCACTGTGGGATAGCTCCCGGAGGCCAATACAGTCAAATTGCGGCCACACTAACCCTAATCCGAAATGGCAATACCGATTTGAGTGCTACTCCCCTCGTCAGGGAGGAGTACAATATCGATATTAAAAGCCCTTTATATCGAAATAAAGAGCTTTGTTGTATGGACGGGTGCAGGGTTAATTCGGTTTAACGCTGCTAAATTTGGTATAAACCCATAGTGTAGACCAGGCCTTGGACTCTTGTGGGATGTGGGCTGCAGGCCTGTTTAATTGTAATGTAGAATTCCAGGCTTGGGCAAGAGCTCAGGCTTTGGGACCCTTCCACCTCTATCTTAATTTCATAAGGTTTGTCCAGGATTTTGTCAGTGTTACACCAGTCATATCATGTGTCTCCTCATACATAAGCATCCAACTTCTCTCGTTTGTTACGTAGGTTCCTAGCATAAGTATGTTAACACATTACAAATTTTTATTCCTTACATACTGCTTTGTGCTTGGATTTGTGTGTGTGAAGCTTTGGGGCTGACATGTGATGTGTTGATAACTGGGCAATCATCATATAACCTCCCCGTTCGTGGTTAGTTTAAAGCTCTGCCAGCTACACTAGCTAGTCTATCGCTCAGGCGACTGGTGCCCCTACTACTGTATGGAGGCTATTTGATTCATACAGCTCCTCTCTCTATAGTAGGTGTCTCAAAGTTCCACAAAACTAAAACTTTTCCCAATACCACTCACCTAACTGACTGTTCACCATCAGTAACTTTTGCTTTCTCTCTTCTCTTGCCTGAGGGACAGGAAGGATTACCAAGAAGATTGTCTGGATAGTGTCTCTTGAGGCTCCATTCCCAGATTCCTGAAGTCTTCCAGGATCTGTAGAATTGTGCCTGAGATGGTGTAATTGATTCCAGTATGGATCACCATCACAGGAGTCTCTCCTGGCTCCTGACTTGTTTGTAATAGCCTGGTAGGCTTAAGCGGCAGGTCACATTTTGCAATAGGAAAAGGTTCAGAATACTCTTCAAGGTTGGCTCTGAGTAGAATGTTACAGTAGTCCAACCTGCGGATGACAAAGATGTAACAACTGACTCCTGTATTGCAGAAGAGGTTGTAAAGGCCACTGCAGCTATCTAGGACTCCAGATATTTAACTTTTATGGAGCACTAAGAGATCCACATCCTTCTGTTGAGATGCCCAATGATAGACTCATAGATTTTAAGGTCAGAAGGGACCATTATGATCTTCTAGTCTGACCTCCTGCACAATGCAGGCCACAGAATCTCACCCACCCACTCCTGCAACAAACCCCTAACCTATGTCTGAGCTACTGAAGTCCTCAACTTGTGGTTTAAAGACTTCAAGGTGCAGAGAATCGTCCAGCAAGTGAACCATGCCCCACCTTGCAGAGGAAGGTCAAAAATCCCTAGGACCTCTGCCAATCTGCCCTGGAGGAAAATTCCTTCCTGACCCCAAATATGGTGATCAGCTAAACCCTGAGCATGTGGGCAAGACTCATCAACCAGACACCCAGGAAAGAATTCTCTGTAGTAATTCAGATCCCACCCTATCTAATGTCTCATCACAGGACATTGGGCATATTTACTGCTAATAGTCAAAGATCAATTAATTGCCAAAATTAGGCATGATCTTGCATGCTATAATGATTCATGTGACCATACACACTATATATCCCTGGGCCCCCCACTATCATAGAAATTAACCATCCCAGACAGAGATATGAGCTCTCTGGACTAGTACTGTCTGTGTGAGAGAAATGTATCTTTTCTAATAAGTGCCTGATCCTTAATTATCTCTAGCTAGCAACTGGCAAATGCCAGGCATGTGTTGCTATGTAACAGATGGGGAAAGCAATAGGCGTTGTCCATCTTTACAAAATCAAGAGCTTAGACCCAGCTCCTCAGAGATAGTTAGAAGCCTAAATCCCATTGCAATCAACGGGAGTTGGGCTGCTAAATACCTTTGAGGAGGTGGGCCTCGATCCCCAGGTGGTGTAAACCATGATAGCTCTGTTGAAGCTTTTACCAGTTGAGGACTTGTTCCTGCCCCTGGTTCAGACTGTTATAACCCTTACAAAAGAGCCACAGATTTAACTGCTGAGCCATCCTGCCTTTCATTAGGGCACTAGCTGGGGACCAAGATTCAATTCTGTTTCTGCCACTTTAACTTCTGAAGCTGGAAAGGCCCCAGCACAGCTAAAGTGGTCATGCCTTGTGAAATCTCTCTGCTGGCCTTTGTGGCTTCTCTGCTCCTCCTGCACGAATAAACTGGCTGATCAGCACCCTGTGAAGCCAGTTGCATTGTCCGCAGTCTATTCATCTGGCACAGGCCAACGTGACCTGGCTGTTATGTTCTTGGTCACATTATACCCTTTGATCTGATAGGGGAACAAGTAGGTCATTTGGCACAGGACTGTAGGAAATGGAAAAACAAGCATTATACCCTTAAAGGCAGCTCGGCTTCTGAAGCTTTAAAATCTCAGGCCTTAAATCAAAGCCAGTTATCTTCTTGCTCTCCTACCCATTAAAGACTTGCTGCTCTTCCCCTATGCTCTTATGGTTAGCAGTTTACTCTACCTGCTCCTGTGCATCTGTTGCATAGGCTCTTCCTAACTAAATGCATGGGAGACTTTTCAGTATGGGGCTATAAATGCTTTTCCTACGCTCTGTCTCATGGTCTTTGATGCAGCATAACAGGAGGGGTCCTGTCTGCTTCAATAAAGGAAATGTTGAATATTGGACTGCGTGACGGGGAGAGGGCGGTGGGAGAAGGAGGAAAATATGCCAGAACATCCAAAGACAATCAAACCAAATTGGGGCTGTTGTCACATTTAGATATTTGTTATTTTTTTCTTTTCAGTTTTCATAGAGAACTGTGACTCATGAATCTTAAGCAGAGCAGTTGGATGTGCTTAGCATTTCTTTTAGCTGCACAGATGTATGTATTCAAGTTGGGGAAAGTAAGTATTATGATGCTTGGCAGTGGATCTCCTTGTAGCTTTGATGGTGTTTGAAGTTTCATACTGCTTCAAAGGAGGAGAAACAATGACTTGTGCTATACAGATTACAAAGTCCTTTGATATTCCAGTCTGTCTAAATAATATATAAGACATGCATCTGACGAAGTGGGTATTCACCCACGAAAGCTCATGCTACAAAATGTCTGTTAGTCTATAAGATGCCACCAGGACCGGTGTGACGTTATTGATATAAACTGGGACCATATAGAACATGGGTTGCAACCAAGGTTCTGTAGTGGCACCAAATCCTATGTAAAGGGGGTCATATAAGGTGTCTAAGACCAGGTTACGGGCTACTGGTTTTGATTGTGCTGTCTGTATGTCTGTATCATTTTTATAGTGGAAGTTATGAATATTG
>NC_133774.1:134602647-134631263 GCF_003597395.2 Chelonoidis abingdonii
GGAGGGTCCGTTGGTCCATGGCTCCGGTGGAGCTGCCGCAGGCATGCCTGCGGGAGGTCCACCGGAGCTGCAGGAGCAGCTGACCATCTGCAGGCATGACTGCGGCAGCTCCACCGGAGCCGCGGACCAACAGACCCTCCGCAGGCATGCCTGCGGCAGGTCAGCCGGAGCCATCTGCTGCCCCCCCGGCAAAATCCTGCCCCCTCAATAATCCTGGCATCCTAGGCGATTGCCTAGGCTGCCTAAATGGTAGTGCCGGCCCTGGGTGCCACAGGACTCTCTGCTGCTTAAATAATATATGGCACCATCAGAGGTCACCTGAGTGTCTGCTTAACATGTTATCACTCTCTCGTACTAATAAAATAACATTTGGCACCTGCAAGTTCTCCCAAGGATCTCAAAGCACTTTGCAAAAGTAACTAGATATAGTAACACTAATATAATAATGAATATACTTATCAGGCATCACCTAGTATTTAATGTTGGGGAACTCAGCTACAAGTTAAGTGACTTGCTCATAAAATTCCAAACTAATGCATTATATGCAATGGGCCAACTCAGCCCTGGGCACACTTCCACTACAGGCAACAGAGTATTTTGCTGTGTGATAAGCCTGATGAACAGTTAGGAAAAACCCAGGGGCAGCTCCAGACCCCAGCACGCCAAGTGCATGCTTGGGGCGGCATGCCGCAGGGGGTGCTCTGTCGGTCGCCGGGAGGGCGGCAGGTGGCTCCGGTGAACCTCCCGCAGGCGTGCCTGCGGAGGGTCCGCTGGTCCCGTGCGGCTTCGGTGGAGCCGTGGGACCAGCGGAACCTCCGCGAGCACGCCTGCGGGAGGTCCACCGGAGCTGCGGGACCGGCGACAGGCAGAGCGCCCCCTGCGGCATGCCGCCATACTTGGGGCAGCGAAATGTCTAGAGCAGCCCCTGGAAAAACCCTGGTAAAAACATTTTTAAAAAAGATCCTCTGGGATATTATAATTATCTACTCTAGCCATTTCTAACTATAGTTTGCCTGACATCTTTGCAAAATACCTTCTACCTCTGGGTCACAGACTTTTGTCTTATCAGTTATAAGCTTCCACTGTAAGCCAATAAACGATGAAGCTAACATACCAAGCCAGCTCTTAACACCTGCTAGGAGTCCTTGATGTTATCAGTGATACTCTTACATTGCAAAATTCACACCTAAGCAGAGGAACAGCATAAGACCTATTGATCACTATAAATCCTTCCGCACAGGTGTAAATTTAATCTACAGTGGATAATATGGAAACAGTGTTCAGATGGCAGACAGGGAAAGTGGTCATGCCTTTCCCTCTGCTAGTAGGGGAAGCTGAGAAGGAAACTGAATTGATAATTATGTCGCCCCACCCCTCCAATTTCATCGCAGAAGCTAGAGATTGTGTGGATAATATCAGTGGTTCTCAACCAGGGGGATGGGTCCCTGGGGGGCCATGAGCAGGTTTCAGGGGGTCCGCCAAGCAGAACCAGTGTTAGATGTGCTGGGGCCCAAGGCAGAAAGCCGAAAGTCCCACTGCATGGGGCTGAAGCGTGGGGTCCTGAGCCCTGCCACCTGGGGCTGAAGCAGAAGCATGGGGCCCTAGGCAACTGCCCTGCTTGCTATCCTTTAACGCTGGCCCTGGCTTTTATATGCAGAAAAACCAGTTATTGTGGCACAGTTTGGGGGAGCCACAGAAAGAAAAAGGTTGAGAACCCCTGGGCAGTAAGTCAAATAATCTTTCCAGAAGCGACGTCCTTAGAGTGCCAGTTAAGGACAAAACAATTTTGTTTTTGCAATTTAAACAGAGTTCACCTAACAGGAAAATCACTAAAGAAACGCCAAAGAAAAGCTGCTTAAAGATAGAGGGAGCATTTATGCTGGGAAATGAAGTACCTCAAGAGTTATTAACAGGAAAACTGTTAAATCTGAAGTCCAAGCAGGCACTGATTGGTTATCTCCACAAACAGCCAAATTCACCCATTACTGGGCTGAAATCAATGGAGTTACAACAGGGCCAAATCTGGGCCATTGACTTTAAATTATAGTTACCTGTGTGATGAGATAAAGCACTGGAATACTAAACTCACAATCCACCACAAATCCCAGCGCATCAGCCCTGCTGAAATGTATTTTCATTACAGATAGGCATCCCATTGTGTCAGGTCCTAGACATACACCAGATGGCCCCTGCCCTGAAGTGCTAACCATTTAAATAGACAAGACAAGATCAGGAGTGGAAAGCGGTGAAGTGGCTTGTCTAAGGTCAATCGCAAAGCTAGCAATAGAAACCAGGACTTCTGATTCCCAGTCTGGTGCCCAGAGTCTGCTGGATGGTATTGCCTTCTTAGAAGTCACATGTCATCACTTGGTCAGACTTCAGACTCTACTGGGAAGCAAGGTGTAGAAAGGTCTATTACAAATCATCGTAAAGTTTCATGCTGGATAATGAGACTCATAAATGCAAGAATATTGCTTAAAATCTGTGCATTGATACATTGCCTCTTGAATGGAGTCTGAGGGTCACCTCTGACAGAACTTGCCAGGGGTAATTGTGTATAATAAGCTATATGAAAACATAGTGGAATCTGATACAACTGGATCAATTTAAGCAATTCTTGTTTTGATCCATGATATGAATGACCCACTTCCACAACCAGGGAGCTTCCCAAATCAAACGCTTAGTTGGAATCAAATCACTATTTTACAAGAATATGAGTTGTGCTAGGAATAGTAACACTGAGGGAGGCCAGTGACACTATAATTGGCTGTAATTAGCTCGTATAAGCTGCAACGTATTTTACTTGCAGCCAATGGCTGATCAACTGGATGTGAAGCATTTTCCTTCTTTGAAAAGCTCCAGAAATTACTCCTGATCCTTATAAAACAAATGCTCCGTGATTAGTGTAAAAGGGGCAATGCTGACTACACAAAGGGAGGAGCTGGGGGTCAGACTGTTGTGCAGGCTAGCTCAAAGGGACAATTGGCCAGGTA
The DNA here is from genome assembly GCF_003597395.2 of Chelonoidis abingdonii. NCBI lineage: Eukaryota > Metazoa > Chordata > Testudines > Testudinidae > Chelonoidis > Chelonoidis abingdonii. The sequence continues at coordinate 134,605,641 of NC_133774.1, forward strand.
TAAAAGCCCTTGGGGAATCCTTGCAAACAGCCCCCTTATATTACGCACAGAGACTGGGGATGCCCCCCACAGAGTTTCATTACCAGGTGGAGATGACATAGGGATCGGCAGGAGGAGGCATGGTCATGATCAACCTGTGCCCCAGGGGTACTGCACCCCTGCGGTAGCCCATAGGAGAGCCCTGGAAGCAGACACACAGAGTAGGGCAGTTCTACGAGTCTGCCCAGTCCCACAATAGCGCCACCCTCCCTAAGCAGAGGAAGTGCAAGCAAGCTGCACCCTCTCCGATTCTATACTGGCACAATCTGCCCCTGAGAACTGGGGACACTTATTTACAGGTTTAAATGTCTACATAGGGTGCACGGTAGGGAAAAAGTGGGCCGATAGGATCCATTCCAACTCCAAAAAACTTCAGTCCAGATCCTCTGCTAGTCTAAATCCACAGAAGTCAATGAAGCAATGCCAATATATACCAGTTCAGGCTTAAAACTAAAGGTTACTTCATCCTCTCTCTCTCACACACAGACACCAAAACAAAATAAAACCTGTGGGCTGCTAAACAATAATCCAGTTATTATTTGTCAAGTAACTTAGGAAACTCCAGGAGCAAGGAAACAAATAGTTATGGGCATCGTATATCTTATATTGCCTACTGTAACAGACCCAGACCAGTGGAGTACAGGAGTCTGGTCCTACTGGCATCCAGGACATCCCCCCAGCCTAAGGGGAGGATCCACTAGTCTGTGACACCAAGTGATTCTGTGGGACAACTAATGAAAAAAACAGGATCGGGAGTGAGGTCATACAGCTAAACAAAGGGAACCTAATGGGGACACTGAGCAGAGAACCCCGGACAGCGCCCACTGCTCCTTGAAAGCGTCAAGGAAGCCAGTGGATGCCGCCCAGAGGAACTCTGCCCAGATGCGTGAACGGATGGAGGAGCAGAAATAGTCCCCACAGTCGCAGGAAATCCCCTCGGCCAACCTCCTCTCCCTGGTGTTGTAGATGGCTAGTTTGACCAGGGCCAAGAGGAGGTTGATAAGGAGATCCCGCGACTTCGTGGGGCCACGGATGGGGATTGCATAGATAAAAAGGTGAGGGGAAAAGTGCAACCAAAAACACAATAAGATATTCAAGAGGAGCCGGAAAAGAGGCTGCAAGCTGGCGCACTCTAAATAAATGTGCACCAGGGTCTCCGTCATGCCGTAAAAGGGGCAGGTGTTGGGGACAAGGGTGAACTGCGCCAAGTACACGCCCGTGTTCACAGCCCCGTGAAGGAGCCACCAACTGACATCCCCAGCGGGCCGCGGGACCAGGGCAGAGTACAAGCTGGCCCACTGGGGCTCCTCACCCTCAAGAGGTGGCAGGAGGTCCCGCCATTTGGTATCGGGGCGGGACGCGAGGGGGAGGTAGTGAAGAGTGTGGGCCGAGGTGGTACCGTGTTTCCGATGGCGCGTAGGTCGGGACAGCGCTGCACTTCGTCAGCCGGCTTTCAGAGAACGGGCATGGGGGCTGTTGGTCCACAGGGCAGCGGGCCTATACAATGCTCCCTGGGCGGTGGGGGCGCGGTGGGGTGTGCCCTCTCGTAGGACCCGCGTCGAGGTAGGCCAGAAGCAGGGTAAGCGGCCTCACACTTCCTAAGACGTCCGCGCAGGAGTATGAGGTCTGGAGAGCCCATGCGCTGGCAGCGAGCGCATCAGGGTCCAGCTATCTCCCCGTTCGTAGTCCAGGGGTCTCGACCCTGGTGCTCCCGCAAGACCAACCCTTCAAAGGGGCGCCACCCGCGGGACTCCGCCACCTGCACAGCCGATGCTGGCGATTGATGTAGCAGGGGCTTCGCGAGAGTCGGACCCACGGTGGCCGCCACGGACCTGGTCGCGGAAAGCGCTTCAGGTTCCGGAGGGAGGTCCTTTGGTAGAAGACCGAGACAGCCCAGAGAGGTCTGCGGACCTCTCGGTGGAGCGCTAAGAGCTGGTGTCGTATTCGGAAGCCTCGGAATGCCGCGGAGAAGCGCGTGCCAAGTACGTTGCTCCACGCCGGACTACCCGCAGCTACACGAGCTTGCAGGGCCTTGGGGCGGAAGACATGGGACCTGGTGCGTAGCACTCTCAGGCCCTGCCCCCCTCGCCATCGGGCCGGTGGGGACCTGAGAGGATCCAGTGCATCCCCTGCCAAAGGACTCGACGAATCGCCGTCGGGGGTCTGGCCAGGATAATCCGGGGCGGACAGGTGTTGAGCACGGTACCAGAATGGACAGGACAGGTTGATAAAGCCCAGTGCCCTCCCCGAAGGGACGAGGCACCGGAGTTCTCGTGTCCTTTTCGAAGCCGTCGTCATCCCTGCCACTGCCAGTTCTCGGCGGAGACGGAAGTGCGTGGCGCAGATAAAGAGCAGTGGACCCGCGCTCCACGGATGGGCCTGAATGGCAGGGTGGGAGGGATGTGTCGGCCGCCACCTGTCCCGACCCAGGCGGTCTTTGACCCGTTGCAACGGACGGAGGCTGCGCAGGTACACGCTGGCAAGCTCACCGCCGCGTCGCGCGGGTCTGGACACGAGGGCACATTCGTCAGCGTACGCGACAGACCAGCGCAGCTCCAGCTCCCGAAGCGCCAACCCGTCAACCTTGCGGAGGAGGACAGAGGAAATGGTCGATCGGCGAGCATAAGTGCACAGAGAAAGGGCACCCTGCCACTCCACACGCCCGAAGTCTGACGGCTCGGTCAGGTCAGTTGAGACTGACTCGACATCCGCAGGTTACAGGACCTGGAGAAACCACAAAGTGGGGTCCGAAAGCGCACTCGTCAGAGTGTACCTCAGGAGATACCCTGCTATCCTGATCGAACGCCTTCTCTGATCCCAGGGACAGGGGGCGACGCAGACCATCCTACATCCCTATTCCAGAGGTCCTGGACCGATACAAGTATCAAAGTCGTGCGCCCGGACGGTGTAGGTTTGTGGGTTGGACCCTTCACACGTTCCCCAGCCGCATGGATGGCCTTCTGCCTGATTTTTGATCCGTGCGAGGAGCGAGATGGGTCGCCAAATTCGTAAGTCGCGGAGTCCCCCCTCTGGCCTAGCGGATGGCTCGCTGCGAGGAGCGGAGACGCGCTTGCAGCTCGGCGCGCGGTGCCAGGTTCTGGGCCCGAGACGCGTCAAGCGTCGACTCCACGGTCGCCGTCCTGCTGGGTTATGGTGGGATTCGACGGAGGCCCGCGAACTCGGCGCCCGGTGAGAGGCAGCTCTGACGGTCCTGCGTTGCCCATGCCGACCATCGGAGCCCGGTCCAGGGTCTCTGCCGAAGCGTTGGCTCGTCGGTCTGGGGAGAAAGGGCCGCAGAGGCCCTGGCCCTTCCCGACCTCTCGCGGTGTGTGAGCGGGGCGTCCTGCAGCGGCAGGTACTTTTGCTTGGGCCCCATCCTTTTCTTCCAGGGCGCGGAAGGGGCCGCGGGTCTCTCCCGAAGGCGGTGGCTGCGGGATGACCAAGCCTCCGGCGCTGATCTGAGGTTAGAGTCTCTGTTCTCCGACGCTCCGCAGAGGGATGGACTCCTCGGGGGTGGCGGCGCGCTTCCAGCTCCAAGTCTTCCACTCCGTGTCTATGCCGATCCTCCGCCGGTGGCGGCGTGTGTCAGCAGAGAGCGGGCCGCCCTTCCCAGATCCCCCCCCCGGAGGAAGCGGCCTCTGCCCTCCCAGGCGCCAATCCCGGAGGACGCCAGCCCGCATCCTCAGCACTATTATTAAAGTGCCTGGCCGCCGGCCTCTCGCGCGAGAGAGGGCTGTCGCCGGTGCAGATGGTGATCGAAAGGGGGCCTGGACCGAACGCGAGGTGGCCCGTTAAAGGTGGAAACGCGACAGCTCAATGCATCCGCTGGGGTGGCGCGACGGTGGGCCCCCCGGCGAGGTGACTGAAACATGTCCGCGGTGGTGTGGGCCGCCGATGCACCGGGCAGTGATGTCGGACCTTCTGCGGAGGACGTCGCGCGGGCGCCGGCACTTGCTCGGGTCCCCGACCGTTCCGTATCTCGAGGGTGGTTAAGTCCCTTCGGCGGCCAAGCAACTCGCTTAGGGTCTAGGGGTGCTCGAGGAGGCGGACGCGCTGTGATAAAGACGCAACTTCTCCGGGCCGTGTCGGGGGTGGTGCCCTTGCGAGATTAACCCAGCCCCTCCATGGCCCGAGGTGCGAGGTTGGCCGGCGCAGCCTGGGACCAGACGTGGGCCGGCATACGGTCGGGGGGACAGGTGTCCACCCCGCTCCGCGCAACGAGCGTGGCTCAGTTAGGCTCGTTGCCCCCCCTCGCCCTAGCTGCTGGTGAGCGGGCACGGTCCGTTGGATTCCTGCCGGTATCAGGGACCCCCTCCCGGAGGTAGGAGAGCACCTGGTTCCTGCGGAGACCCATCCTACAGCCCCGGGTGTTTAAAGTGGCAAAGATGATCGGTGCCATGAGGAGGGCTGGGGGGGATCCTTGCCGGCAGACACGCCCACGGCCTCCGGCAGGCCACGCAGCAATCCGTGACCTACCCCGTAGGTGAATAAAGAGTCACGGAAGATGCGGACCCGCTGGTAGGCCACAGCGGCCTGCTTCCCGGTCCTCTTACCCTCCCCCATGAGGGCCCTCGCGGCCTGGAGGACCTGATGGAAATCTCCCCACCGCCGGAGCGCAAGCTGGACTTTATTACGGGAGCCACGGACGTCTTCAAGAAACTCCCGCAGCTCCTCCCTCAGTGCATGGGGGGGCGGGGTCACCAATCGATGACCGGCCCCCAGTGGGGTCCCCGGCACAGCCCCGTGGTCCACCGAGGTGGGTAGGCAGGGGGCAGACCCCCGACATGGCGTCCGATGGGCTGACGCCACGTGACCCGCCCCGCTCCCCGGTTCAACAAGGGGCGGCGGAAGGAGAACAGCAGCCCCTGGTAGGTCGGGACAAGGAAAAGCTACTGAAGCCGCTCCCTGGGGGGTAGTCCCGGGGCGGTACTGGCATCACAGGAGGTGTGGGGGACAAGAACAGGGCTAACAGGAGTAGGACGGGGATCAGGGAGAGAATCGGGGAAGGGGGTAGAGGCAGGATCCTGAGCCCCTGTAGTTGAGCCGCTGGATGGTGGCTCCTCCTGGCAGGCTCAGGGATCTGGAAAGTGGGAAGGGGACCCCCAACGATGCTGGGCTCAGCCACTGTGGCACGTGCGGCAGCCTCAGCATCCAGAGATAAATGTTCGTCAATGGAGTCCCCGCCCATGAAGGAGGACGGGTCTCTCACACCCAAGGGGGACACCCCCTGGGAACCGGGTCTCGGCAGCGGGGCACTGGCCATTGCGCCAATGGGCTCGGTGGCCGTTAACAGGGTGCCACCCGCAGCCGGGTCGATGGAAGAATCCAGGGGACCCTCAGAGGTGGGAGCAGAAGCAGCGGTCAGGGGAAGGGAACTCGGGGACAGGGGGACCGGGGTGAGGTCGCCCAGATCGAGGCCCGCTGGCAGAGGGTCGTCCTCCCCCTGCGTGACTGGGGTCAGACCCAGGGCCTCGATCTCCTCGTAGATGGAAGGGAGATCACCATCCACCACCCCAGGGCCCTCCCCGCTAGCACCCGAGGCGATACACCCACCTCGGCACTCGCAGAGCGTGAGTGGAAAGGGGGTGAGAGAGGCTCCCTTGGGGGCTTCCACGGGAAGGGACCCGGAGGAGGGGCGGCGTTACCCTCGGTGCTGCCACGATGTCCCCAGCCGGCACCACAGAAGTGGAGTCATCAGGGGGCAAGGCGGAAGGCTCGTCATCGGTGCCCCCCTTCCTGCTCTTCCGGGGGGCCTCCGAATCTGAAGGATGTAACGAGAGCTCGAGCCTTCCGCTTGCCCCGCTTCCCCTGCACTAAGGACCAGCCCTCCATGGCATCATCCGGGGGCTGGCTAACAGGGGTCGGATCGGGGGCAAGGGCAATGGCTCAGGGACTCCAGGAGGCAGTGGTGGGACAGCAGAAGTGAGGGAAGATTCCCCTGGGACGAGCCCTCTCCCACGCCCGGCGGTATATCCCGCTGCAACCCTCCTCCACAGCGATGGACCGAGAAGGAGGAGGAGGGGCAGCTTCGGGTGCCGGGCAGCCAGGGGTGCCGGGTGATGACAGGGCCGGCACCGTGCCGGGGCTCAGGGGTCCCGGACGCTCCTCCGTGCTGGGCCAAGGGGCAATCCCTCCGGACGTGCCCCATCGCCCGGCAGAGGTAGCACCGGGCCTCCCCGTCGAATAGTGCACCCGGTAGTGGGCCCCTGGTAGGGGACCAGAAAGGACCCCTCGAGCGCCTCCCCGCAACGCCGCCGGCGGCAGTTGAAGCTGCACTTGCCGGCGGAACGAGAGGACGTGACGGAGGGCAGGGTCCTTGCAGCCCAAGGGAGAGGGCTGATGACGGAGATGGGGCGCCCCAGGGCAGAAAGGGCGGGCAACAGGGCGGCATTGGGCAGGAAAGGGGAGGGACGGAGGTCAGGACCAAGCGGACCCCCAGGTCTTCCAACGGCTCCAGGGGACGAACACGCCCCCCACCGCTAGGCCCCTCTCTACCGCCTCCTGTGCGGCGGCCTCCGATGCGAGGAAGAAGACCACCTTCCCGTACATTCGCCAGCATCGAGGCCCAGCTCGGCAGAGGGTCGTCTCCCTGCGTGACTGGTCAACCCAGGGCCTCATCTCCTCTAGATGAAGAAATCACCATCACCATCCCAGGGCCCTCCCGCTCCCGAGCGATAACCGCACCTCAGCGTCGCAGAGCGTCGAGATGGGAAGGGCAGACAGAGCCCTAGGGCTTCCCGGGAGGGACCCTGGAGGAGGGCTGTTTACCCATCTGGTCTGCCACGAGTCCCACAGCACCACAGAACGGGAAGTCAGCAGGACAAGGCGAGGCTCATCATCAGGTGCCCGCCTTCCTGCTCTTCCGGGCCTCCGAATCCGAAGATGTAACAAAGCCGAGCTTCGCATGCCCGCTTCTCCATGCACTAAAACAGCCCCCTGCATCTTCAGGCTGGACTACATTGGGGCAAGGGCAATGGCTCAGACTCCAAGGAGGCAGTGGATAGTGCTACAGTAGACGAGGGTTCCTCGTGGACGAGCCCTCTCGCTATCTCATCTGCCTAGATTAACGTTTTTTACACGGGGGCAGGTGGAGGAGGGGCAGTGGGAACATCTCCAGGGTTCTCCCCCGCCGCTTCCCCAGCCATAACGAGAGCGGGGAGGGGGACAAACAGCAAGGGGAGGGGAAGGAGAGGAGGCGACCACCCCTCCCCGGTAGGCTGCAGGCAGGGGAGGAGGGCGCCAGAAAGGGAAGGCTAAAGGGGCATGGGGAGCAACCAAGGACCTAGGGGTGGGAGGGTTTCAGGGCACCGACGCAGAGGGGAGTTCTGGCTCTTCTAGTTGCACTAGGAGATCAGGGGGGACAACGGCAGGGTGGGGGTGCAGTGAACAATGGGAAACCAAAATGGGGGAAGGACACAAGCGCATGGGAGGTGGCGTGGGCGCACGAGTGGAGGGACCAAGCAGGGCTGAGGGAGCACAGGGTGGGGGGAGAAGGGCAAGCTGGGAATGGGGCAGAAGGACCACGGGGACAGCTGCAGGGCTGGGGCAGAACTAGCAGGGCCGCAGAGGGAAATAGGTGGGGCGGACAAAAAAGGAAAGGGGCTAGTCCAAGGGGAGGGGGAAGGTGGTGCGCCCACAGGCACTTGTGCAAAAGTCAATGGTGAGCTGCTGCTGCAGGCCCAAACGATGGAAGTGGGCGCGGTGAGCCAGGCGAGCAGCTCAGTCCCAGAGGCAGGAGTCCAAAGGCGAAGGAAAACAGCCAGCAGGGGTTGTGGAGGGGGCAACGATGGTGGTGGGGGCGAAAGGGGACACGGATGGACTGGGGGCAGGCCCCACGCCACACCCCCGGTGTCCCAACAGACACAGTCCAAACCCCCACCACAAGAGCACAGTTCGGAAAAGACTCAGTTCAGGGATGCCCCCTCCACAGCGGTCTTCATGCGGTCTCCAGCAGCGGGCGGTCCTCTTCTAGTCCTCCTCCTTCTTCTCCTCAGGGCTCCAACAGCTCCCCAGCAACAGCCATAGTAGCCCCAGCAGCTCCAGGTGGTGGTGGTCTGGTGTCCAGGCAGGAGGGACCCCGCTCAGATGGTGTAGTCAGCAACAAGAGCCGGGGTCCCTCCCTCCCTTTCTGGGAAGCAGGCCAGCAGCCCCCTCCCCCTCAAGGGCTGTAGGTGGAGTAACAGCAGGAACGGAGGGGGGGCAGGAATCTACTAGCCCTCCAGTAAGCAGATAGCAGGGAGAGGGGTGGGTGGTGGTGTCTAGCCCAGCCAGGGGAGCAGCAGAAGCAGGAACAGCAGCAGCAGCAGCAGCAGCAGCCCTCTCCTTCCTTCCTCTGCTGCTGAGCGGTCGAAGGGAGAGCTACTCCTGGCCCCAGGAGAAGCAGGCTTCTGTTCTCTGAGTGACCAGAGCAGGGGCTGCACTAGAGTAATCAGGAACCTGCTAGAACCAATTAAGGCAGACAAGCTGATTAGTACACCTGCAGCTGGTCAAGGCAGGCTAATCAAGGCACCTGGGTTTAAAAAGGAGCTCACTTCAGTTTGTGGTGTGTGTGTGAGGAGCTGGGAGCAAGATGCGCAAGGAGCTGAAAGTGAGAGTGAGAGTGAGAGTGAGAGTGTGCTGCTGCTGGAGGACTAAGGAGTACAAGCGTTATCAGATGCCAGGAGCAGGGCTGGCTTTAGGAAGTGTGGGGCCTAATTCAAACATTTTTGGTGGGGCCCCAGCAGGGATGACTAAAAAATGAAAACAAACTCTGTAGAAGAAAGCCTTTCATTTCCTAGCAACCGGTTCCCTATAAAAAGTTCTGATTTAAGGGATGTGCCACAGGATGTATTTTTTGTACCAATAGAGTTACCATATGTTCATATTTTCCCGAGAGCCGGACGGCAATTTAAGAACCAAAAAGCCTGACATGTCTGGGAAAATACGGATGTATGTTAACCCCACCTAAAGTTATTTTTAAAAAAGATGGGCCTGATCTAGAAATGAGCTCAATTTCACATGTGGGGGTCTCCGCCACTCCCTGTGCTAGGGAGGTGTGCTAGGGTGATGAGATGTCCCGATTTCATAGGGACAGCCCCAATCTTTGGGTCTTTTTCTTATATAGGCTCCTACTGCCCCCCACCTCCCATCCTGATTTTTCACACTTGCTGTCTGGTCACCCTAGGGTGTGTGGGTCCCAGCTGCTCCCTGCCTCCCTCATTGAAGCAAATGTGTAGGCTTACTGCCCTGGGAACTGCAGGGTACAAGTGGACATGGGGCTGGCTGGAGGTAGGGTCTGGCTGCAGGCAGGGCAAGGGGTGCGGGGCTGGCTGGAGACAGGGGTGTGTGGGGTGGGCTGGTTGGCTTCAGGCAGGGCCACAGGGGGTGCGGCAGGGGTTGGCAGGGCTGGAGACAGAGAAGTGCAGGACTGGCTGGCTTCAGGCAGGGGAGTGTGGCAGGGGTTGGCTGGAGACAGGGTGAGGGTTTGGGGCTGGTGCGGGCAGGGTAGGAGGTGCAGGGCTGGTGTGGGCAGGGCAGGGGGTGTGGCAGTGGCTGGCTGAAGATGAGCTGGCTGTGGGCAGGGGGTGCGGCAGAGGCTGGCTGGAGACAGGGCAGGGGGTGCAGGGTTGGCTGGAGACAGGGGCTGGCTGTGGGCAGGGGGTGTGGGGCTGGCTGGAGACAGGGCAGGGGGTGTGGGAAAGGCAGGGAGTGCAGGGCTGGCTGGAGACAGGACAGGGGGTGCGGGAGGCAGGGGTTGCAGAGCTGGAGGCAGGGCAGGGGGTGCAGGGCTGGCTGGAGGCAGGGGCTGGCTGCGGGCAGGGGGTGTGGGTCTGGCTGGAGACGGGCTGGCTGCGGGCAGGGGGTGCAGGGCTGGCTGCGGGCAGGACAGGGGGTGCAGGGATGGCTGCAGGCAGGGGGTGCGGGTACAGCCCATGCTGTACAGTGAGTGCCCCCTCCTCTGCCCTCCCCCACCGGGGTAGCAGGAGCAGCCCGGGGCTCGGGGGCTGTTTAAAGGGCCCAGGGCTCCCCTGCTTCCACCGCCCCGGCCCTGTAAATAGCGGAGGGAGCCCTGGGGAAGCGGCAGGGCTCCGGCGGCTATTTAAAGGACCAGGGCGGCAGAGGCAGCTGGAACCCTGGCTCTTTAAATAGTCCCTAGAGCCCCCCACTACCCCAGGGCTCCCACGGCTATTTAAAGGGTCTGGGGCTACCCTGCTTCTACTGCCCCGGCCCTTTAAATAGCTTTGGGAGCCCTGGGGAAGTGGTGGGGCTCCAGCGGCTATTTAAAGGGCCAGGGCGGTAGAAGCAGCGGGAGCCCTGGACTTTTTAAAAAGCCCCCAGAGCCCCGCAGCCCTTCCCAGGGCTCCAGCAGTGGGGCTCTGGTGGCAATTTAAAAGGTCTGGGACTTCAGCCCCTGCTGGGAGCCCCAGGACCTTTAAATTGCCCCCCTGGGGAAATCAGGCCACCCCGGTACAGCGCACTGGCTCTTGCCGGTACACTGTACCGGGGCTTGGGCGTGGGGCCCTCTTAGGGGTGGGGCCCAATTCAGGGGGATTGGTTGAATTGGCCTAAAGCTGGCCCTGACCAGGAGGAAGGTCCTGTGGTGAGGATAAAGAAGGTGTTTGGAGGAGGCCATGGGGAAGTAGCCCAGGGAGTCGTAGCTGTCATGCAGCTGTTACAGGAGGCACTCTAGACAGCTGCGATCCACAGGGCCTTGGGCTGGAACTCGGAGTAGAGGGGGGGGCTAGGTTCCTCCCGAAACCTCCCAACTCCTGATCAGACACAGGAGGAGTTGACCCAGACCGTGGGTTCCACCAGAAATGAAGATCTCTGAGGTGAGCAAATCCACCAATAAGCGCAGGACCAACAAAGGTAGAGGAGGAGCTTGTCACACTACATAGTTAACACTTTTCTTTCGAAGTATACAGGAATATATGTTTCATTGCAGCACAACAGCTTTATCTCCAATTCCTGGATTGTAGGCTTTTAATGTGTTCTCTTGATTGTGGCAACTAACGAAATTCTTCCGAAGGATGCGGTCAAATGGGAAACATCATCAGTCAATATACTTAAGCAACAGTAAATTGTTTCAGAAAAAGTACTTTTAACTGCTGAGTGAATGTTGTATGTGGTTCTATAGGAAAAGTGTAGCATAACGAAAAAATTATAGATGTGAACTTGTACATTTACCAGCCTCAAATACATCATCATACAATTGTAAGTTGCTTTTAAGAGGGCTTTGTATGTGCTCACATCCACAGCTTGTTGATGAAAGAACAATGTTTCTTCAGGGTCAGAGTTCAGATTTTTGTGGCCTAAATATGAATTTCTTTGTACTAGATAAGAATAAAGAGCCAGATTCTCAACTAATGCAAACTGGCATAGCTGCACTGTCTTCAGTGAACCTCCTGTGCCAATTTACCCAACCTGGGGACTTGGCCCAAGAAATGTGGGTAGTGTAAGAGCTGACATCTTTAACTATTCCTTTTAGGACTTAGTTTTATGAATGATCACCTGCTATACTATGACTTAGTGACCTTTCTGAAACAGTAGTTTGGTTTTGGAATCGTCTCTTTTTTTTACAACTTCCTTTACTCAAATCATTTTGCATTTCCCTGAAACTCTGCAGAAATAGTCTCCATTGCTTTCAAAGTGAATATACTAACTTCCAGTCTTTCCCAAAACCAGTTTTCCCAAAACACAGCTAATGTAGAGTTTTATAATGGAAATTAGTTGCAACCTTAATGATGAGGCTACTGTCTCTCTGTAATGTATCTGTCTAGGCACTTCTGTTAACTTAATAAGGATAGCATGTGAACTTCTAACAAATATTCACTATTGCCAACTTCAAATATTCTGAAATGAGTCAGGCCCCCCCAAAATTCATGAGATTTTAAAAACTCTGTTTTGAGCATTTGGTGTTCTCATTTTCAAGCTTTCATGTGTAACCATAAGGGCTAGAACTTATTATTTAAATTGGAAGTGGAGATGCTTATGTAATCACATGACTCCAGGAGCTGGGGGTTTAAGAAATGCCAAATATCATGAGACTTGCAGTAAAACCATGAGTTGATAAAACTCAGTTTAATTTTTATCCTCATTCACACCTGGTGAGGTAGGCCAGTATTATCCCTATTTTACAGATGAAGAACTGTGCCACAATTCCTCAGTTGACTTGCCCAAGGTCACATGCATGGCCAGGAATCCAACTCGGGCCTACAGTAGAAAACTTCCAAGTCAGACCAAGCCCTGCCATGGAGGAGAAGAGGAAGGAATTCTGATTGCTGTCATGGAGTTTCCAATAGGTCAGTTTGCAAGAAACGCCTCCCCTTGACACTCCCAATGGAACAGACAGGGCTTTGGACTCCTGGATACCCTGAGCTGGGTAAGAGGCCAGAGCCAGCTGCCCAGAGAACCTGTGGCTCCCCACTGCCTGCTCATCCTCTGCAGCTCACCCCGACCTCTTTTAACACTGCTCTAGGGAAGCACTGCAACTGCACTGTGGTATGTCTGGGTGAGCTGAGGCATTTTGAGTGGAACAGCGTGAGTGGCTCCTGCAAGCTCTGGGGGTGACTGGTCTTCAGGGCTGCCTTGTAGGAGTGCTGCATTCCAGCAAAGTGAAAACACACAAAGCCTTCCTAGGGGAGGGGATGTGGAAGTCCTATGCAGTGCTAAGAGAAGAGTATTTTGGAAGCATAATGTGAACTCTAACCAAGGTGGAATGCTACTCCCTAATGCAGACCCATGCATGGATTTAGGAGGTGGGGCTTGGGTGTTTCTCTCAGTCTATAGCCCAATGCTGCAAATAGCTTCCCTGGAGGTAGGAGCGCTGTTCAGAGAGCAGTGAGACATTCAGCGCTCGCTGATTGTATTAGGCCACTTGTGTACATTTTCTTGTGCTGATTTGCAAAGCAAAGCAAGTAGGGGAAAGGTGAAGTTATGTTGCTGGACTAGGGGAGGAGGTTGAGCCGTAAATTTTACAGGACAATAACAGCTGCTCTGATGTGCCAGTTGAGTTGGCTCTAACAAACACAGTGCTGTTCTTCCCCAGTTGCATCCCTTGAAGGTCTGTCACAGCAGACTACATTGTTTTTAAGAGAAATTTAAGGAAGTTAAGAAACAATGAGCATGAGACTAGGCAAGGAGAAACAAATAGCTCCATGGTTTATACAGAGTAGGACTTCATAGGGCCAAATGTTTTGCTGGTGTAAAGTGGGCTCGATTTGCTTCTGCCACCAGTTTTACAGCAGTAACTCCATTCCCTTCAGGGGGCTTACTCTGGTGTGTATTAGGAGTGAAGGAGAGCAAATTCAGTCCCATCTTCCAAGTGCAAAGCAAACTAGCCCAAAGCCATTGTCTTCCCAGTGTCTTACTAGAAATGAGAACAAACTAGATGGTAAAGCCTTGGAGGCACTGGATGGGCCCCTAAGACTTGACAGCACAAGTTTGATTGATTGACTTTTAATGGGACATGTGCTTCTAAAAATTCTACCCTCTCTTTTCTCATCTAAAACACCTAGAATATGTGAACTCTAAGGGTCGGGTGCACCAATGGCATAAGTCAGTGCCGTGCCACTCGGGTCACTGGGTCGTCTCCAAGGTGCCCCAGCTGAGAAGCTGCCCAGGTAAAAGTAACGAGGCAAATGGTTGAGTTTTATCCCCGCCTTGCTCTGTGTTTTCCAAGATGCACTTCTATTGACACAGCGCACTGAACTCTTGTGTAGAGTGAGCCCCGTGCACTCAGACACTCTCAAACCAGGGCACCTTTTGAAAATCACGCCACCTTTAACAAGAGGCCTAAATATGGGTTTAGGTACCTAACTTTAGGCCCCTGGATATAAAGCCCAGGTTAGTATAAAGTCACCAATGGAAAAAACTGTAAGGCCATCTCCAAGCAAGTGTGAAAATTGTGGGGGAGGAAAGGGTGTCAGAGCATCCAGCCTGCCATTGATTTAGGCCAGGAGTAAGGATGGAGGGTTGTATGTGACAGCCTGGGTACAATGGCATGAAAGAGGGACTAGTCATTGGTCCCACTCTCTGTAGCTATTTACTCTGGTTGCTTTGTGAGCAGCAATGCTCTAGGCACAGGCCAACTTCACAAACCATCCAACCAAGGCTTTGGGCAGCCTCAGCAGCATTCTGAGGAGCTCTCAGTTATGACACGACATTGCAGTCCAGAGATAGCTACCAGGGCTTGGGAGTTTTGGCTCTCAAAGGGTGATGACAGGGGCTGCAATTCAGCAAGGTGTGTAAGCTGGCGGTTAACATTAAAACACAGAAAACATAACCTATGAGGAAAGACTGGGGAATAAACGGGTTTGTTTAGTCTGGAGAAGAGAAGACCGAGTGGGGTCATGATAAGTTTTCAAGTACATAAAAGATTGCTACAAGGCAGAGGTGAAAATTGTTCTCATTAATCTCTGAGGATAGGACAAGAAGCAATGGGCTTAAACTGTAGCAAGAGTGGTTTAAGTTGGACATTAGGGAAAAACTTCCTAACTCTCAGCGTGGTTAACCACTGGAACAGATTGCCTAGGGAGGCTGTGGAATCTCCGTCATTGAAGGTTTTAAAGAACAGGTTAGACAAACACCTGTCAGGGATGGTCTAGTTATTACTTAGTTCTGCCATGAATGCAGGGGACTGGACTAGATGACCTCTCAGTGTCCCTTCCAGTCCTACTTATTCATAGAATCATAGAAGTGTATGTGCTTAAGCTTATCCCCATTCAGCAATGCATTTAGGCATATGCTTAATGTTAACCGCCTGCTTACGTGTTTTGCTGAATTGGGTGCCTAGGTCAATCCTGTTTGAATTTCCCCACCATACTGCAAGTTTCCTAGGAAACAATGTGATGAAGAGCATTTTATGGTGAATAAACAGTCGTTATATCAGGAATAACAATACACTCTACTGGGGATTTAATCTTTGGCTGTGAATATCCCAGAAGAGTCATCAATAGCTTTTTTCCCCCCCTTCTCCAAAATTAGCTCTGATGCATCCCATTGTTTTAAAGAGCCTAGCAATCAAACAGAGCAATCCGATATCATTGTTTGCAAAACTAAAAAAGCTCTTGGGAGAACAATTGCAATATAGGAAAATTTCTTCACTGCAAAGTTACCGTTTTAATAGAGGAGCTAACATTTGTGCTCAGACTCCCAAAGGTTAGAGGCTAAAAATACTTTGTCCTGTTGCAGAATTTCAAATATGCACAAAGGGGAAGTTGCTCTTTTCTCTGAACTTGGAACAAGTCTGACTTCTAGGGCCAGCTATTCAAAAGAGTAGAATCACGTGACTTTGCATGTGCACACACATGCATGCAGCTGTGTTCTAATTTATACATGCCGTTACTGCAAATGGGCAGCAAACAGGGTACTTGCATGTGCAGATGGTCAGATGAGCATCTAATTGGGTATTTGCATCTACAAGTATCCAGCTTATGTGTACATTGGCCAATATGCTTGTGCAATTAGTGCAAAACTATTCTGTGAAACCCCGGGCTTCCACCTCTTGAAAATAAACTGTCATTGTAGTGGGGTGGCTGCCCCACTCCAGGACAGCAGGGGTTAAAAGCAGACCTGGTAGAGGTCTGTGGCTGGGACCCAATTAGAAAAGAGGTTAAGAGCAGCCACAGCTGGCCCTGATATGAGGGCTAAGGGAGGAGCTCGGTCAGTCTCACTCCAGCCTTGGAGTGGGAAGGACCAGGAGCGGCGCCAGGGTTTTTGGCGCTCTAGGCGGGGGTTCTTCCACGCTCCTGGTCGTTGGTGGCAATTCTGCGGCGGCGGGGGGGGCGGTGGGGAGTCCTTCTGCACTTCCAGTCTTCGGGGCACTTCAGCGGCGGGTCCCAGAGCGAGTGAAGGACCAGCTGCAGAATTGCCACAGCCGACCCAGAGTGCAGAAGGACCCCCCCACCGCTGAATTGGCGTCGAGGGCAGCAAAATGCCGCCCTCCCAAATCCTGGTGTCCTAGGTGACCGCCTAGGTCGCCTAAATGGAAGCGCTGGCCCTGGGAAGGACCTAGCTGCCTGGGAGCAGGATACCTGAAACAGAGCCATGCTGGGGAAGGGCAAGAGGCGCTGGGGAGCTCCAGCCTGGCAACTCCCCAGGCTGAGGCCTTGTTAAGGCCTAAGGAGGTACTGGGGCTGCAGAGGTGCAGCCCGGGGACAGGCAGAGGCAGCCCCCTTACCGGTGATGAGTGGCCAGTACAGACTGCAGTCTGCCCCAGGGAGCAGGGGCTAGATGATGACTGGCAGTAGCCACTGAGCAAGGTGGGCATAGAGGGTTGGGAGTTCCCCTGGGAGGGGAGACCCAGAGTGTGGGGGTACTGCTGCAGGCAGAACCCCAAAGTAAAGGGCACCAGGGTCTGGGAGCAGAGGTGGCCAACCTGAACCTGAGAAAGAACCAGAATTTACCAATGTACATTGCCAAAGAGCCACAGTAATATGTCAGCAGCCTCCCATCAGCTCCTCCCGCTCCCAGGACCTCCTGCCCACCAACAGTTCTGCCAATCAGCACCTCCGCGTCCCTCCCTGCACCTCCCAATCAGCTGTTCCAAGGCGTGCAGGAGGCTTTGGGGGGAGGGGGAGGAGCGAGGGCACGACAGGCTCAGAGGAGGGGGTAGGAAGGGGTGGAGTGGAGGCAGGGCCTGGGGCAGAGCCAAGGGTTGAGTAGTGAGCACCCCCTGGCACATTGGAAATTGGTGCCTGTAGCTCCAGCATAGTAACTTCTGAAGAGCTGCATGTGGCTCTGGAGCCACAGGTTGGCCACCCCTGCCTTACTGGATCATCTGTATTCTGTCAGTCAGGTGGGGTCCTCTGCCCCATTGCCTGCCCTCCTGCAGCAATTTCCCTCATCTTCATCTGTTGTTAATGACTCTCCCCTCCACTTTTCCACCTTAAATCCCTTTATAGGCTCCTGCTGGGGTCACCTGCTTCTTTTGTTCTGCCTTTTGGCAATTTCCCACCACTCTCAAACCTCCCTTCCTTTGGACATGAGAAGGAAGTGGCTTCTCCCAGCTACAGCAAATCTATTGTCAAAAGTTGTTTTATTTTGTACATAAAGTGTTTGTAGAGGTGTCGGTCCCAGGATATTAGAGAGACAATGTGGGTGAGGTAATAACTTTTATTGGACCAACTTCTGTTGCTGAGAGAGACAAACTTTCAAAACTTGTCTCTCTTACTTTCAATAGACCATGGTATGAAGACTGATCACCCAGCATTGTCTCTGGCCTGCCAAAGAAGTCACACAACCCTGCTAATCCAGGATGGATCCACACACACGTAGGCTTTCCATGGCACAGTAATTTCCTAATACAATTTCATAAAATCATCCACTGTTCAGAAGTGATGCAAACAGAACCCCTAAATGGCCACTGATTAAACATAATATTTACAAAAGCAGAACTCGCCAATAGTCTGGTCAAATATCCTGTCCCCAGCAGCCAATGGCAGATAATGCAAAGTGTGAAATTTCCACATTGCATTTAACTGTGAAGTACTAAACTATGGGAGAAACGTTCTTCCAGAAGTATAGCTAGTGACCAACTTATGGCTAAAATAGGGCTGTCAAGCAATAAAAAAAATTAATCATGATTAATTGCATGATTTAAAAAATTAATTGTGATTAATCACACTGTTAATAATAGAATACAATTTATTAATTTTTGGATGTTTTCTACATTTTCAAATATATTGATTTCAATTACAACACAGAACACAAAGTGTACAGTGCTCACTTTATATTTATTTTTATTACAAATATTTGCAGTGTAAAAACAAACATTTTTCAATTCACCTAATACAAGCACTGTAGTGCAATCTCTTTATTGTGAAAGTGTATCTTACAAAGGTAGATTTTTTTTTGTTACATAACTGCACTCAAAAATAAAACAATGTAAAACTTCAGAGCCTACAAGTCCACTCAGGCCTACTTCTTGTTCAGCAAATCTCTCAGACAAACAGTTTGGTTACAATTTGCAGAAGATAATGCTGCCCACTTCTTGTTTACAATGTCACCTGAAAGTGAGAACAGGCATTCGCATGGCACTGTTGTAGCCAGTGTCGCAAGATATTTACATCATGTGCCAGAAATGCTAAATAGTTGTATGTCCCTTCATGCTTCAACCACCATTCCAGAGGACATGCTGCCATGCTGATGATGCTTGTTAAAAAAATAATGCATTAATTAAGTTTGTGACTGAACTCCTTGGGGGAGAATTGTATGTCTCCTGTTCTGTTTTACCCACATGCTGCCGTATATTTCATGTTATAGCAGTCTCCGATGATGACCCAGAATGTTTGTTTTAAGGAACATGATGAGCGGCGCGGCATGGGGCCAGGGCAGGCAGGTAGGGAGCGCGCCACTGCATGCAAGCGGCGCTGGGCTGGAGCCCGAACCCCTCCTATACCCCAACTCCCTGCCCTGAGCCCCCTGCCTGCACCCCTTACCCTCCTGCATCCCAACTCCCTGCCCTGAGCCCCCTCCTGCACTCCGCCCCTCAACTCCCTGCCCTGAATCCCCTGCTGCACCCCAACTCCCTGTCTTGAGCCCCCTGGTGCATCCTTCCTGCACCCCAACTCCCTACCCTGAGCCTCCTTCCTACACCTTGCACCACAACTCCCTGCCCTGAGCCCCCTGCCGCACCCCTCCTGCACCCCAACTCCCTGCCCTAAGCCCCCTGCCTGCATCTTGCACCCATCCTACACCCCAACTCCCTGTCCTGAGCTCCCTGCCTGCCCTTGCACCCTAACTCCCTGCCCTGAGCCTCCTCCTGCACCCAACTCCCTGCCCTGAGCCCCCTGCCTGCACCTTGCACCCCTCCTGCACCCCAACCCCCTGCCCTGAGCCCCCTGCCTGAACCTTGCACCCCAACTCCCTGCCCTGAGCCCCCTGCCTGCACCTTGCACCCCTCCTGCACCCCAACCCCCTGCCCTGAGCCCCCTGCCTGCACCTTGCACCCCTCCTGCACCTCAACCTTTATGGTGTTTGCCTTTAAATGAATAAATAAATAAAATTTCCTGGGTGCACACCCTAATGAAATGTGCTGCGCACACCTATGAATAAATGTCAATTGGTTTTCTATTGTGCGATTAATTGTGATGAATTTTTTTGAGTTAATCGCGTGAGTTAACTGCAATTAATCGACAGCCCTAGGCTAAAAGCATGAAAATGTTTCTTCTGATGGAGAGAGGGAAACTGGCTGCAGTCAGCCACTCTGGCTTTCTTAACTTCTGAAGCTGTTTATATCCATATCAGCTTTTCCCTAGTTACCACTGCTGTCCTCAGTGCTTCCCCACCCAACGTGAAAGTGGAAGCGTTACATGAGGCTCTTTGGTCTGGACTAGGTCGAAACTGTTGTCCTTTGGGGCCCACCACCAGGCCAGGTTCTCAGGCATAGGAGACATCCGAACTGCTGTCTGGCTAGGCTGGGTTTTGATTTAATCTTTGGTTACATATTTTCTGGCTTTGGGGTGAGAAGTAGCTGCTGTGTTAATTGTTTCTACGTGAATGTATCTGTCAGGCACAGTGAAGGCACACATGATAGGCACACTTCAAATGGGAGATCAATGGGGGCAGGGAATAAATTACCACTCGCTAAGAAAAAGGAAATTCTTAGTAAAAACTTCCTACAGAAGAGATGTAGGAAACGAACATGTAAGTGTGAGAGACCCAAGGGGAGCAAGAAAGAACAACATTAAATTGATTGAGCCCCAAGAGAAGCAATTGCCTTCTGGGCTTTCAATACGCAGAGCTGGTGAAAACAGCTGAGGAAGGTTAAGAGCACTGAGGTGTGTATACAGAGTAATTCTCAGTGGGGGCTCAGTAACTCTTGAGGCTTGGCTCAGCTCATTACAGAGATGAGCCAGAGTGTGTGAAATGCAGATTTTGATCTAGATCAGGGGTAGAAAACCTATGGCACGTGTGCCGAAGGCGGCACACAAGCTGATTTTCAGTAGCACTCACACTGCCTGGGTCCTTGCCACTGGTCCGGGGGGCTCTGCATTTTAATTTAATTTTAAATGAAGCTTCTTAAACTTTATTTACTTTACATACAACAATAGTTTAGTTATATATTATAGACTTATAGAAAGAGACCTTCTAAAAAGGTTAACATGTATTACTGGCACGCAAAACCTTAAATTTAGAGTGAATAAATGAAGATTCGGCACACCACTTCTGAAAGGTTGCTGACCCCTGATCTAGATCCATATGTTTCCCCCCAAACCAGGGGATTTTTGGTGCAGATTCTTAAACCAGACCCACCTCTAACATCATCCCTACACACAACTGGAGGAAGCAATCTACCTTAAACCCAAGCCCAGTGGTATCAGATGCTGTACTGATGTGTGCAGTGTTAGAACCTGAATGAAACATGAGGGGGACAGGGGAGTTCTTCACTTAACCAATGCAATGATGTATTACAGTAACTTCAGGATTAACTCCTTAGAGCAGCTGTAATTTTGATCTGATCTACTTCACACAGTTTCATTCTTTTACCTTTTTTTCTAAAGTATCTGGGTTTAGTACGTCAGTAGAAGACCCACTCCCAAAACATCTCCCTCCCCTTCCCATTGTTTTCCATTAACCGAAAAGGCATTGCATTTAGAAGGAACATTGACAAGCTGATGCCCTACCTTGTGTGACACAGAGACTCAGTGCGAACACTAGGGGCTTGGCTACACTCGAAACTTCACAGCGCTGCCATGGGACGCTGCCATGAGAGCGCTTTGAAGTGTGAGTGTGGTTGCAGTGCCAGCTCTCCCAGCGCTGCACGTACTCCACCTCCCCATGGGGATTAGCTTGCAGTGCTGGGAGCCGCACTCCCAGCGCTGCAGCACTCTTTACACTGGCGCTTTACAGCGCTGTATCTTGCAGCGCTCGGGGTGTGTTTTTTTCACACCCCTGAGCGAGAAAGTTGCAGCGCTGTAAAGTGCCAGTGTAGCCAAGGCCAAAGAAGCTAACCACAAAAGGCTCTCCAGGTCTGAGATTTTCCAAGTGGCTTTGTTCCCATTGCTCTCAGCAATTTGGATCAACCTGATGCGTCTTTTGGTCCCTTGAGTGTACTGTAGGAGGAGAGAGCTAGGTGTAAAGGTCAGAGGGCCACAAATGCTAGCCCAGTGCCACCAGCCCCCTCCTAGGTAAAGATTCTTGTTGATCAAGCTTTCAACATGTACAGGCAGTCCAACAACCGGAGAAATTGCTGGGTAGAAGTACTGAGCCATCCCTCTTAGTCAGCTAAGAAGCCAGAGCTAGAGAGATGTTCTCTAGAAAAGACTGTGTAATTACAGAGATGCAACCGGACTTCTTTATCCCCAGCCCAATATAATGCCAGTAACCGCCAGCTGTGTACAAGAACTGCCTCCTTGAAAGGTTGCTACGCAGTATGTAAGAAACAGAAACTGTTCCACCCCACCTCTCCCTCCACTGCACTCTTAGCAAATGCTGAGCAATGCAATCGGTAGGAGTTAGTCCAGAAGTTAAAGCAGCAGAGAATCCTGTGGCACCTTATAGACTAACAGACGTTTTGGAGCGTGAGCTTTCGTGGGTGAATACCCACTTCGTCAGACGCAGGTAGTGGAAATTTCCAGGGGCAGGTATATATATGCTAGCAAGCAAGCTAGAGATAACGAGGTTAGTTCAGTCAGGGAGGGTGAGGCCCTGTTCTAGCAGTAGAGGTGTGAAAACCAAGGGAGGAGAAACTGGTTCTGTAATTGGCAAGCCATTCACAGTCTTTGTTGAGTCCAGAGCTGATGGTGTCAAATTTGCAAATGAACTGAAGCTCAGCAGTTTCTCTTTGAAGTCTGGTCCTGAAGTTTTTTTGCTGCAGGATAGCCACCTTAAGGTCTGCTATAGTGTGGCCAGGGAGGTTGAAGTGCTCTCCTACAGGTTTTTGTATATTGCCATTCCTGATATCTGATTTGTGTCCATTTATCCTTTTCCGTAGTGACTGTCCAGTTTGGCCGATGTACATAGCAGAGGGGCATTGCTGGCATATGATGGCGTATATTACATTGGTGGACGTGCAGGTGAATGAACCAGTGATGGTATGGCTGATCTGGTTAGGTCCTATGATGGTGTCGCTGGTGTAGATATGTGGGCAGAGTTGGCATCGAGGTTTGTTGCATGGATTGGTTCCTGAGCTAGAGTTACTATGGTACGGTGTGCAGTTGCTGGTGAGAATACGTTTCAGGTTGGCAGGTTGTCTGTGGGCAAGGATTGGCCTGCCACCCAAGACCTGTGAAAGTGTGGGATCATTGTCCAGGATGGGTTGTAGATCCCTGATGATGCGTTGGAGGGGTTTTAGCTGGGGGCTGTATGTGATGGCCAGTGGAGTCCTGTTGGTTTCTTTCTTGGGTTTGTCTTGCAGTAGGAGGCTTCTGGGTACACGTCTGGCTCTGTTGATCTGTTTCCTAATTTCCTCGTGCGGGTATTGTAGTTTTGAGAATGCTTGGTGGAGATTTTGTAGGTGTTGGTCTCTGTCTGAGGGGTTAGAGCAGATGCGGTTGTACCTCAGTGCTTGGCTGTAGACAATGGATCGTGTGATGTGCCCGGGATGGAAGTCCAGAAGTTAACTGCAACCATTAAGGAAATCCTGCATGGTTTAGTAACGCCCCAATTCTGCCACCTAGTGACAAAGGAAGATTAACCTAGACTTTCTCAAAGGGTGAGGGAGCTGGCTCAGGGTTAAACCTGGACTTTAAAAGCCATTCCCTTATGGGATAACGCAGAGGGTACCACACTAGTGGCAGTTCTCGACAGCTTTCCGCGTGTGTAGGACAGAGGCAGAGTAACTCTAGAGAAAGTGGGTATAACCAGATGCAGTGTATGCTGGCCCCGATCTGCTAGTCAGCTCAGAAAAGGGTCACATCCATGATTCAGCCAGCAGCACATCCTCATACTGCTTGAGCTGCAACTTACAGACCTTTGCTCGGTAAAGATTCCGGTGCCACATGCACAGAAGCACAAGGGCTGGGGGGAAGGGGAATAGCCACATCACAGGATTCTGTCTCTCCAAAGCTTGCGAACCCCTATCTGAATCAGTGCAACTTATTAAGGGGCCAGGGGAGTCATCCAAGCTGAGTGATACATGAAAAGGACATCATCTGCATCTAGTGAAAATGTACACTCCCCTCCCTGTCCAGGATCCTATCCATGTATCTGTATTGCCTGGAACTCATTGGTAAGGATGCCATGGGGAGCACAAACAGCAAAAGATAGAAAGGGCACTGCTGTTCCTGCTGCTATTAAGGGAAAGAGTGAATAGCCTGGTATTTGGGGATGTTCCCACAACCAAAACATCTGGGCAAACAAAATTGACTTCTACAACCTGGTTTTGGAAGCAGCCCAAGCAGAGATCCCCCAGCTGCATCCCTTCCCGCAGTGCTTCATTTCCCCATCTGCAGCTAAACTTTCCCACCTCTGTAAAGGAGATGAGCAAAGCTGTTCAAGTGCAAAGTAAAACATCACCACCTGTTTACAGCTGGGAAGACAGGCCTGCTTCCTGCTCCGGACCTGGCTGCCTGCAAAAACTAATCTTCACTAACACATGCAGGAATCTGAGCTGCTTACAGGCCTGTTTAATTATGAATTAATAACATCTATCATTAACTAATAATTAAATATGGAAAAGCCTGAAATACAACTCAGGTCTGCTGACCCCCAGTTCCTTGCTCTTAACTACTAGAAAATTTCTTTTCCCTGAGATAATGTGTAGATCTTTACTAAAGCCACGATGGAAACAGCAGGTGGAAGTAAAGCTGCAGGGCTTAAGCTTTACTGGAGGCAAATGGGCCTGTTTCTGATCTTGCTTACACTGATGTAAAGCAGGACCCACTTAAGGTGACCAGCTGAGAGGAAGAAAATATTGGGAGACATGGGAGGGGGGTCACCAGCGGAGAAAAAAAAAAAAAAAAAAAAATCAGAGTGCCGCCGGCGGAGCAAAAAAAAACAAACCAGGAGTGCAAAATATCGAGACAGTCTCGATTTTATTGGGTCACCCTAGACCCACTGAAATCAGTGGCAATAGACCAGCGCAGGAGGAGAATCTGGCCTAATATCTTAAAACTTCATTTCCTCGTGAGTAAATAGACCCTGATTCCTGAAAGCATCTCTGGTCAGGAAAGCCCTGAAGGATGTGTTTTAAATACCATTGACTTCAAAATTTCAGCACATGCTAAACTTTGAGTTTTCCTGAGTTGGGGGCCTTAGAGCATAAGCTAAAGCTATTTGCAACAGCTGGCTGAGATAAACAAGGAAGTAAGACAAAGGGCATTTGCCCTCAGTGCTGAAGGGGAGGTTTTCTGCCTTCTGCAATTATTTGTACAATACAGAACTTGGAGGGCATTTTTTGTTCCTGTAAACTGTATTTAGATTTCCCAGTTGGAGGAATCCATGACACTTGGGGTTAACAAGGATGCTACGAAATGTATGTAGATTGTCCAGAAAGCCAAACAGTCTTGGTTTTATCCCACTGAAATAAACATTGTCATGCAAGATAGACATGCTGCATTCTTGGTGATTAAAGCATATGTTGGAGCAAGTAAATAGAGCAAGGAGCTGCAAGGGGAAAGAGAAATGCCAGCTATGTGTTCCACAGTGAATTTTATCTTCCAGCTCCACCTGCTTTCCAACCCTGCTTTGTTTTGTGTGTGAAATAGGAAAGAGGGTTAGGTTGAGCCAATCTCATGTCAGGAACAGGCTGGGAACAACTAATAAGAGGGCTCCTCTGGAAAGCCATATCTCTTTGCTCGCGGGAAGGAACAACTACAATAAGATGGAGTTTTTCACTCTCTGTTCAGAGCAGCTGTGTCGACAACAGGAGCCAAGGTTGTCTCTTCACCTCTCCCTACCCAGGGTAGGAACAACTGTGTTTTCCCTTTCTGCACAGAAGGCAAGACAATCATCCCCCATCTGCTGAATTCCATGGCGAGAGACAGAATCAAACCTTCTTCTAGTGGAGTCAAGTTTCATCATGGGACCCAATGAATCTAACACCTAGCCAGCGTAGCTGGCCTGGGTTCTGCAAAGATGGCATGTGCAGTCACCATCCTCCTTCCACCCAAACCTGTGGAACTGCCCCATAGGTTACTCCATAGATATTTCACTGCAGCATAAAGCAGGACCAAAGGACCTCTCTAAAGGAGGACCAAGGAATTTGGGTCATCCCTTTCTTAGGCCACCCATAGCTTAGCCCCAACCATCTCTCAATCTGGATGCATTCCCTGCAGGATGTGAACCTGAACGCTCCCAAGGAATACACCCCCGCCCTCCCTGCAGTGCATCAAAATTGGGCTGGTTTCATTGTCCAGGGAACCTGCAGGTTTGGAACTGGCCTCTATGAGCAAAGTGAATCTTCACTGTGTTATATCCTTGGGGGCAGCCGGTTTAGGAAGAAATCACTTGAGGCCAGACAGCAGACAGCTAACAAAACTACCATTTATTTACAGACAGAGCTCGCCTAACCGGCCGAAGCTGGCTGGGCTATCCCCTAATAATCTAACTCAGTTGCCATAGGAACAAAAACCATGACAACCAAATACACAACATATTCCTCCCCCCCAATAAGAACATCCCCTAAATAAAACACACACTAGACTAGAGAAGGAGGGTAGA
>NC_133774.1:134635583-134793785 GCF_003597395.2 Chelonoidis abingdonii
CAGACAGCTAACAAAACTACCATTTATTTACAGACACAGAGCTCGCCTAACCGGCCAAAGCTGGCTGGGCTATCCCCTAATAATCTAACTCAGTTGCCATAGGAACAAAAACCATGACAACCAAATACACAACACACTGCACAGTGTTAGCTTGTCGTTGTAACACTAGACAACTTTAGGAGATTCTTGGTGCCACAAGGCTGAAGAAGTGACAGTCCCTTAACATCACTGAGGCACTGGAGGAATCTGACATTACCATTAGTTTTGTTTCACTATTTATTCAAGTGACACCATCATAGGACCTAATCACATCAGCCACACCGTCAGGGGCTCGTTCACCTGCACATCTACCAATGTGATATATGCCATCATGTGCCAGCAATGCCCCTCTATCATGTACATTGCCCAAACCAGACAGTCTCTACGCAAAAGAATAAATGGACACAAATCTGATATCAGGAATCATAACATTCAAAAACCAGTGGGAGAACAGTTCAACCTCTCCAACCACTCAGTGATAGACTTGAAGGTGGCAATTTTGCAACAAAAAGACTTCAGAAACAGACTCCAAACAGAGACTGCTGAACTTGAATTAATATGCAGATTAGATACAATTAACTTAGGTTTAAACAGAGACTGGGAATGGTTGGGTCATTACATTAATTGAATCTATTTCCCTATGTTAAGTTCTCCTCGCACCTTCTATGGTCATCTCAATTATCACTTCAAAGGGTTTTTTTCTCCTGCTGATGATAGCGCATCTCAATTGATTGGACTCTTCCAGTTGGTATGGGCACTTCCACCTTTTCATGTTCTCTGTATATATAAATATCTTCTGTCTGTGTGTTCCATTCTATTCATCCGAAGAAGTGACCTGTAGCCCACAAAAGCTCATGCTGAAATAAATTTGTTAGTCTCTAAAGTGCCACAAGTACTCCTGTTCTTTTTCCAGAAACAATCAGTTGTAAATGGCCTTAGTTACTTGAAAGCCTTCCTGTGTATGTGTGGGCCAGGCCATGAGCTCTTACAGTGACATGTGACCATGTCACCGGATAATGAAATCCATCTTAAATCTGATACTTTTCCATTTAAAAGGGAGGGTGGAGACACAGAGAGACAAAAGATTCCCACCTTGTGCCAAAGCTATAAAAGGGGGTGGAGCAGGACAAAGGGGAAGAAGTCATGAGAAAATCCCTGCTTACCACCAGAGATGAATGCTGGCTCTGACAAAGACTGTACCAGGGAAAGGATTGGGCCCAGACTAGAAAGGAGTCTAGTCTGTGAAAGGAGCTCATTGGAACATCTTTCAGGGTGAGATATTATCTGTAATCAGTTTCTTAATGTATTAGGCTTAGACTTGCGTGTTTTATTTTATTTTGCTTGGTAACTTACTTTGTTCTGTCTGTTATTACTTGAAACCACTTAAATTCTACTTTTTATACTTAATAAAAATCACTTTTGTTTATTAATAAACCCAGAGTAAGCTTTATACAGGGTAAAACTGATTTATTTGGGGTTTGGATCCCATTGGGAGCTGGGTGTCTGGGTGCTGGAGAAAGTAACCTGCTGAGCTGTTTTTAGTTAAAGTTGGCAGCTTTGGGGGCATGGCCCAGATCCTGGCTCTGTGTTGCAGCAGGCTAGTGTGTCTGGCTCAACAAGGCAGGGTTCCGAAGTCTCAAGCTGGCAGGGAAAACAGGCTCAAAGGTAATTTCAGCACATCAGGTGACAGTCCCGAGGGGAATCTCTGTGACCAAACCTGTCACACTGCTGCTCCCTTTTCCCTGAGGCTGCTCTCTCCTCCACCTCCCATCTGGAAACTTTAATGGCTCCCATGTAAGCATTTATATGTCAAAACTGGGGTAGCTGAGTGAGAAGCCTCATTGAAGCCTGTAGTTATACCAGTGTCAAGGACCAAGAAAGGCAGCCAGGATGCCTGGAGAATGCTATTAAATTCAAGGGGCAAAAAAAATGAGACAAACCCCCAGCAGAGATAAACTCCAACTGGTTGCACATTATAAAACATTTCATTTGGTAGACATTATCCTGATGCTTAGTGGAATAGTTTGTTAAAGGCAACAGACAGAGCCAGAACAAAAACATAGACTGACTGTGTGCCTCTGAAATGACTGGGAGGTTGAATATACAGTAGAGCCGCATACAGGCAGCATTTATTCCTGTGCATTTCTTAGCTCTGCTGTAGCCTCCAGGTAAACAAAGATTGATAAAAACAGAAATGTTCAAGAAATTAATAGGACTTGTTCTCCTTGAGACAACCTTTCAGCCATAACTCAATGGTGTTCTTTTGAACCCACAGTGCAATAAATTTTATACATCAGTAAGGATTTTTCTTCTCTTTACTTTGCATGTAAGTGGATCAATTTAGGGGCCACATCCTCCGCCAAAGTCAATTAAAGTAGATCCACAGGCACAACAGCCAGCTGCAGGTTTGGACCTAGGTGTTGACATACAGATGCACGTACAATACTCAGCATTCCTCACCCATAGACCTCAAAGCATTTCACAAAGGTTGGTAAATATCATTATCCCTAGTTTATCTTTGGCACAGGGAGGGGGAGAAACAGAGGTGGAATTATAGTAACACAGTGAGGCATCAGCAGAGCTGATGGAACTGCGGGATCTTGACCACCAGGCCAGCATCCTGCCCACTCCACCTGGCTTCCTGCCCACCTACAAGGAATCAATTAAATGACTGTGCTGAGGCAGATGAACTGGCCTAGAAGCATTTTTCCACAGTAGTTTTTTCCTCTTTTTTCCACAAAACCAATTTTTCTGTATCCATAGAGAATCAGCGGTGGGTAATATATTTTGTGGGATCCAGGTGTCCTGTTTTTCTGTGAAGGTGCCTCAGGGCAGAAATTATGACTTCCCTCAGTCAAGCACCTAGTAAAATGGGGCCTGCTTCTGATTGCAGCCTATAGCTACTGTCCTAATCTTCATTTGGGCTGCTGAAACTAAAATCTCCAGCTCCTCTTGCACAGGTAGAACTGAGGAGAGAGGAGAGCTGCTGGAGGAATTTATTTCAGAAGTGGACAGAAAGCAGCCTAAAGGCTTAATCTCAATGCAGAGTGGTACAGATATGCATGAAAGCACAGAAGCCTATTCTATAATTTGCATCACAGTAGCACCCAGGGGCCCTGAAGAGGGCTCCATTGTGGCCCTGGACCAACACAAATGTTACAGCAAGAGGGACTAAAAGGGATTCCAACCAAACTGCATTGAGTTATGAAAACAAAACATATGGGGAAAGATTTTGAAAAAATTAAGTGAAAATGATGCCGGGGATAAAAAGCCCAGGGCCAGATTTTCAAATGTCATTTATTTATGTTACAGTCCAGCACAGTGCTTAAGTATAGCTCAAAGTTCAGCACGTTGACTTCAGTGAGACTGTTCACTTGCTTAAAACTAAGCACGTGCTTTGCTGAATTGGGGCCTGAGTTACTGCAGGATCAGGGAAAGCACTTTTGAACTGAGAGCAAGTAGGGGACTGTTTTGCTAGAGAGCTATTACTGAGAAGGCTACTGCTTCAGTAATTCCAGAGAAGTCTGTATAGGCTGTCCCCTTGCTATGCACTGTAGTAGGAAGAGAGCCTGAAACATAAGGCCTAGTATCAGAGGCCTGGTCTGAGGCCTGAACTAAAGTAATGGTCAAAACTTTGCAGCCATAAAGCAAAGTTAAGTTGTGAGCAAGTGGCAGGCACTGTTCATAGAATTTGGCAAGAACACATTCTGATATTGTGGAAACACATTTTTCTAATGTGATGGTGCAAGGCCAGATGGCTACAGTAAAGTAACGAGAAACAGGTATGTTAGCCTATTGGCATCCCAGGGGTGGGCGGGCAAAGCCCGCCCACTTCTAAAGGACCTCCCTCCAGCCTAAGGGGAGGATCCACAGGTCTAGAACACCAAGTAATTCCGGGGGACAACGAATGAAAAAAACAGGATCAGGAGTGAGGTCATAGGGCTAAACTAAGGGAACCGGATGGGGACACCGTCCCAGCAGCTCCCAAGGTGGTGGTGGTCTGGTGTCGCAGGCAGGAGGGACTCCGCTCAGAAGGTGTCCTCAGCAACAAGAGCTGGGGTCCCTCACCACCCCCCTCTCTGGGAAGCAGGCCAGCAGCCCCCCCTCCCCTCAAGGGCTGTAGGTGGATGTAACAGCAGGAACCCGGGGGGGGGGGGGGAATCTACTAAGCAGCCATTAAGCAGATAGCAGGGAGAGGGTGGATGGTGGTGTCTAAGCCAGCCAGGGGCAGGCAGAAGCAGGAACAGCAGCAACAGCAGCAGCGAGGGCCCAGCGCCCGCAGGAACAGCAGGCAGCAGCAGCCCTCTCTCTTTTCCTCCACAGCAGAGCAGTTGAAGGGAGAGGAACTACTCCTGGCCCCAGGAGAAGCAGGGCTCTGTTCCCTCACAGGTATGTAGCCCCAGGCTAAACAAATCCCTAGGACCATGGTAACCAAATGGCAGTTGCTCCAGATTAATCAAGGCCGGGAGCCAAATTAAGACCTTCTTTCTAGAAGGCAGTAGAGATAGCTACTTTAATTAGAACACCTGCAGCCAATCAAGGCAGGCTAATCAGGGCACCTGGGTTTAAAAAGGAGCTCACTCCAGTCAGGCAGGGAGGAGGCAGAGGAGAAGGAGTGTGTGTGAGGAGCTAGAAACAAGATGGCAAGGAGCAGACAGAGACAGAGACAGAGACAGAGACAAGTAAGTAAGTAAGTAAGTAAGTACTGCTGGAGGATTGAGGAGGACAAGCATTATCAGACACCAGGAAGAAGGTCCTGTGGTGAGGATAAAGAAGGTGTTTGGAGGAGGTGATGGGGAAGTAGCCCAGGGAGTTGTAGCTGTCCTGCAACTGTTACAGGAGGCACTATAGACAGCTGTGGTCCACAGGGCTCTGGACTGGGACCTGGAGTAGAGGGCAGGCCTGGGTTCCCCCCAAATCTCCCAGCTGTTTATCAGACACAGGAGGAGTTGACCCAGACTGTGGGGAAGATCACTGAGTGAACAAATCTGCCAAGAAGTGCAGGACTCACCAAGGTAGAGGAGGAACTTTGTCACACTAAGTAGTGCCAAGTACAAAAATATACACACAAACACATTCGAGAAGGGTGGTACCAGAGCACCTCGATACCAACACATTCCCTAAAGATAACAGGAATGAGCTGACCCATCCTAAAGATAAGGTCAGGATGACAGTGTGATGAAAAGAGATGTAAAAGGTGATGGGTGGTAACTGGTTATGTCAGAGGGGCAGTACAGATTTTATTTGTATTAATGTATAAAATAGAGGGTACGTCTAGACTACCCGCCGTATCAGCGGGTAGCTATTGATTTCTTGGGGATTGATATCGCGTCTCATCTAGACGCGCTATATCGATCCCCGAATGTGCTCCCATTGACTCCGGAATTCCAGCAGCGCGAACGGCAGTAGCAGAGTCGACAGGGGGAGCCGCGGATGTTGATCCTGCGCCGTGAGGATGAGAGGTAAATCGATCTAAGATCCTTTGACTTCAGCTATGCTATTCATGTAGCTAAAGTTGCTTATCTTAGATCGATCCTGGCCCCCCCCCCTCCCAGTGTAGACCAGCCCAGAGTCTCGGAGGCAGTGTCTCTGTCTGGTTGAGGGAGGAACAGAGTCCTGCAGTTCACTGAGCCACTCCATTGTCTCGGGCATACATGTGTTAGTGTACCTGTAGCCACTGAGCTGGGCATTAGCACTATGACTCGTTGGCAATAAACCTGACCAAGTTCATTTGCTATGAACCAAGTCTGTGTATTTATTGGGCAGTTTGATCAGAGCCTGCTGTATGGCCTATCTGGCCAGAGTCAGTACAGCAGGCAGAAAGAACACACTCAGGCAGCCAAACATCTGACCACATTGGTGACCCACAACTGCTGATCTGGTAACTCTGCTTCTAATCCTAACCACTAACCAACATTTAAAACAGGGACTTTCCTTATTACCACATAGCACAGTTTTAACATGAAGTTAATATAAAGTAATAAAAAAACAGATGGCAAACATACATTTATCATTTAATAGATTTTTAAATAAAAAGGTGATAACTTGTTTTATTTAAATGTTTAACCCTTTTGTTTTTTGTTTGCCTTATTTTGTATAGTTATAAATAAAATTATGTTGCCATTTGTTTTTAATTGTAAGTTTGTTCTGTATATCATGTATGTTGTCCCATGTTGTATGTGTCACATACCTATTATATTTTTATTTTGTTGAAACAAAAGTCAATTTTAAACCTTTTTTTTAAAAAATATATAAGTGGTACCACATTTTAATACTATGGTTGGAGTATAACCATCAATATTATTAATACCATTTTTTCAAAGTTCAAGAATGTCTGTTATAAATATGTACATATATTTCTGCCTCAACAAATAATGCAATTGCAAACAAATAATTCTTTTACTAATCAGTTTTATTTTGTTGGCTTTTAATATTTTTTAATTCTTTATTCAAAAAAGAAATGTAAGGGGAAACCTCAACATTAAGATAAAGGAAATATTAACAATGTCAATTTCTTGTTTGGGTTTTTATAAACTTGTTTGCACTTTAAATATAGTTATAAAAAATGTCATAGCAAAAGTTTTAAAAAGTTACAATTTATGCATAAAGCTAACCAAACAATTTCAACAGATTTCCATCTATGTCTCCCAAACACAAGCGTCAGAAAACTTTAATACCCTCAAAGTATTTGCATCAACTTGTATTTAAATTTTATTTTGGTTTAATTACCTGTATTTAAAATTCATTTTGGTTTAATTTTTATTTAAAGTTATGTTTAAAGAAACTAGTGGTTGCTAATGTTTATGCTTTTAAACAGTTAAAAGTAAAAGTGATATCACAAGCAAATTAACTTTAAAAAGCTTGGTAAACATTTTATTAACTCTTTTGCTAAACAAAGTGCTCAGCAGGGAAAAGCAATATGTTTCACAAAAACTTGTAAGCATCTATTTTAGCAGTTAAACATTACGTTTAGTACCAAATATTAGTAATGCCCCTCAAGTAAAAAAATATCTATACAAGAATTGTCAAAGTATAGCTTGTGTTATAAAACGGTTGGTCCCAATTACGTTGTAAACACACTAAATTAATCTGTGCATTAAATTTGGGTTACTAAAACAAGAAATGTAAAACAAACAACCCCTTTATTATGTTAACTAACTTAAGCTGTTTAAGGTTGCATCCTACAAACCAACATCAGAAAACATCACACCACAAAACCACCAAACAATATCAGTAGACCGTAAAGGAACCTCCAAGCATTCATCAGTCAAGTGCTTTATAAATAAGAGTCTGGGCAAATACACCTCAATCTACCATATATAACCAATTAAGTTGGCAGTCAGCTAGAAACCACTGTCAGTTGAGTTGAACTTGGCTACTATGTAAAAGCAACTATATCATTGCTGTATGTCATTTGCAATGAGCATACAGTTGTGTAAGGTGGTCCTAGTTCTCTCCCTGTCCATCAGGGAGGGAGACTACATCCCCTCTCACTTCAGTGCTCCTAGAGCAATTCTGTTTGCGGGGGAATAAGCTGACAGTTAATGAATAATAGGTCCAAGCCTGCAGTTCAGGCTGGGCAGCAATTGGGTCTGTGAGCCCCAGCGGTCAGCGAGAGCGGGGCAGTACACAGTTAATGCTTCTGGCCTGCAGCTGGGCAGGGTAACAGTAAGTCTATAGGTCCAGAGCCCTCAATCAGGGTGGGATCCTAATCAGTTAATGGCTCTGGCTTGCAGTCAGGCAGAGCAACAGTGAGCCTGTCTGCCCTGGG
The DNA here is from genome assembly GCF_003597395.2 of Chelonoidis abingdonii. Classification (NCBI taxonomy): domain Eukaryota; kingdom Metazoa; phylum Chordata; order Testudines; family Testudinidae; genus Chelonoidis; species Chelonoidis abingdonii. The sequence goes on from NC_133774.1 coordinate 134,643,394, forward strand.
GCACTCAATCAGGGAAGGGCAGCAATCAGTTCAGGGCTCTGGCCTGCGGGCAGACAGTCTAGGGGGGATTAGCTCTCTGGCGAGAGAGATAGCAAAACCCATCTGGCATCCTAGTTCAGGTGGGCATCAGACCAGTGCAGGTCTTCTGGCTGAAATGTAGGGAGTCTGCCACCCCCAGGGGTGAGGTGGCAGTGGGTAGGAGGACACAGACCCACCCACTCCACTGCATCCCAGCCCAGGGCCCTACCAGTGGTGAAGTGCTCCACCACTGGGTGAGCGGGGAAATCTGGCCACAACACACTAGCCAACTTGCAGTTTGTAACACAGCCGAATGTTATTCAGCTTCCCTGGGTTCCTTCCTACACTCCCCGTCAGGGGGTACTTGGTCTCCTGAGGTCTCTTCCAACCCCAAGCTTCTATGATTCCAGGGTTGTCATTTGCCTCGCTGTGGCAGCCCCAACAGTTCCTCAGTATGCGGCAGCTCCGGTAGTCCCTTTGGGTCTCTGGCAGTGTAGTGGCCTCTGCCAGCACCAGGCTCCAGCAGCTGGGAGGGAGACAGCCTGCTCCTCTGGCCCAACTGAGCTGGGGGGCTGGCCTTTTATAGTTCTGGTTCCTGTCCCGCCCCTCTGCTTCCAGCTTCCCTCATGGTTCTCTCCCCGTCCGTCATGGAGGGAGACCATGCCCCCTTGCTACACATTGCTAAACTGTTTAACCAACACACAGGTAAAAATCAAATGAATGTCAGAAAACAACATAAGGGCCCAAAAAAACACCCAAATTAGTAAAAAAAAAAAAAATAAAAAAATTAAATTATACAGTAACTACAAATTGAGTAAACAAATTCCCTGGTAGTACCAGTCATACTTTGGGGTCAGTAACACTGCATCCTAAGTAAGGCACGTTATTCAAAACAATCATGTTCAGTGTCTGGGTATGAATGCTAAATCCTAACACAGCAATATTTAATAAATTAGTTACTGTCCATTCAGTGGGTTATCTAAAAAACAGCATCCATAAAAAAACATCTAAATCTATGTACTGGTGTATCACAAAGCAATAACCAAAGAGTGACAAACAGCAGTAAGGGTAACCTATAACATAAATGAACAGTACTAAGTAGTAACTAATTACAATACATTTATATATAAAGGCCTACTTTGTAATGTCACTACTCCAAATTTCTGTTTTACTTCTCATATACATAGCACAGCTGAGCACTAATCACGATGCTTATCCTAGTATTTCACAACACTCAGCCTACCACCAATAATAATATAGGTCAGGGGTCAGCAACTTTTCAGAAGTGGTGTGCTGAGTCTTCATTTATTCACTCTAATTTAAAATTTTGCACGCCAGTAATACATTTTAACATTTTTAGAAGGTCTCTTTCTATAAGTCTATAATATATAACTAAACTATTGTTGTATGTACAGTAAATAAGGTTTTTAAAGCATTTAAGAAGCTTCATTTAAAATTAAATTAAAATGCAGAGCCCCTTGGACCGGTGGCCAGGACCTGGGCAGTGTGAGTGCCACTGAAAATCAGCTCGCATGCCGCCTTTGGCAGAAGTACCATAAGGTTGCCTACCCCTGATATAGGTAATAACCCCATCTACCCCCCACAACAAAAATGTGTTGCTATCTGCAGTACCACAAGGCTCAAACTACAACACCAAATTAAAAAAAAATTGTTATGCTTGAATATAAGGTGGTGTCATATGTACACATACATACTATACATATATACTCATATACACTACAAATATATACACCATATCCATATTATTCATATATATTAATTATTTGGAAGTGCCTCTAAGTCTCAATAATAAAACTACATTCCTCAATCAAAGTCCCAGGCCTGACATTCCCAGGCCCACCATAGAAAACTACAATCTGTCCATCAGTCATACAAAAAATGTGCAAACTAAGAAACAAATGGGGCATAAATATATAACCGGTAAAGTAAGGTAACCACATAACAATGTTTAGCCCACTGGGACATCTTCAGTCCATGCATTATGCTTTTCCGGAACAATGGGTAAACATCCTCCACATAAAAAGACAAAAAGTGGGGGAATATAGTAGGAAGAGAGCCTGAAACATAAGGCCTTGTATCAGAGGCCTGGTCTGAGGCCTGAACTAAAGCAGTGGTCAAAACTACTTTGTCAGAGGGTGTCAACTAACTATGTCAGAGGGGCAGTATGTAACTTGTTTGTATTAATGTATAAAAATGGGGTCTCAGAGAGAGTGTCTCTGTCTGGCCGAGAGAGGAACAGAAAGCCCTGCAGTTCACTGAGCTGGTACATTATTACAGGCATCCATGTATTAGTGGCCCAGTAGAGTCTGCAGCATATTAGTACCATGTTTCGTCGACAATAATCCTGGCTGGGTGCCTTCAGACCTTAATGGTTCTTGTGGTCATGAGACGGTTCACTTCAGGTCTGCTGTGCCAACTGTCTGCGCAGAGCTGGGACAGCACACAGGGCAAACACACAAACGCAGCCAAACATCTTACCACACACACTTTGTTACAACATGTTAAATCCAACCTGGGCCACTCACAACCATCCTTCAGGTCCACCCCGAGAGTCTGTGTACAGCCCCAGCCCTCAGCTAGCAGCCTGTCAGTACACTACAGCCACACTCTGGTTTCCCCAGCTTGATCTCCTACTAGCTGGGGCCACCCAAACTTTTGCCAAAATAGGTGTTCTGCACTGTCCAGCCGTCTCCTGGGCACTTCTGATTTTAGAAGTGCTTTGACCCTGTAAGCGGTCAATATTCAACAGTTTGCTACTTTAACTAGACTTACCAAACAGTTCTGTTTAACAACACTGGATTAGTTTTGATTAAAAAATAAAACAAATTTATTTAACTACAAACAGAGATTTTAAGTGAGTACACGTACACGGTATTAAAGTCCGAAATGTTTACAAGCGAACTAAAGAGAAAACGCTTTCTAGTTGGTCAAACTTAACAAGCTAGACTTGGTTCAAGGTAAAATTCTTACCACATGTTCCCAGCAAAAGGGCTAACAAAATTCTCAAGTCAGGATCTCCTCCAAAGTCAATGGTGAAAGAGAGAGAAAGAGATGCCTTGGGATGTTTTTGTTTCTCCCTTTTATAGTCCAGTCTCCCTTTGAAGTGGATTCTTGTGAGGATTACCTCTCAAAGCAAAGTCACAGAATCTGTGACTTCTGCGACCTCTGTGACAGACACGAGCCCTATTTATATGCAAATTGAGGTAAACAGACATTCTTTTATTCAGGATAGACCTATTTAACAGCTTTAGCTTAGTCAAGGCTGTGTGGGTTTGAACACGTGCTAACACCATCTTACAGGGGGAATTCATAATGTCACATATAAAGTTAATACACATATTTCATCACGATATTATTGACCAGCAAATTATTAGTTTTCAAATAATACCTGACAAGGAATATTTTGTACAAAGATTATCACAATGATGTGTAGGATGTGAATGCAGAGGTGCTTTTGTTCATAGCTATAGCTTCTAGCTAAACAGAGAAGCTACTGTTCTGTGGGATGTTTAATATCAGCTTTAAAAAAAAACACGGTGGAAGTGAACTGAATGCTGAATTGTCCACTCTTACCAAGACAAAGTTATTTTTTTAAAAAAAACAACCTGCTTTTTCCAAGTGAAACTAAAATCAATGGGAGGTGCTGGACCTTTGAAGTTCAGGCTACTTATTGATGGGGCTATATGTGTAGTTGGGCTACTAACTTTAAGCCAGGGATTTAAAAAATAAATAAATCTTGGCCTTTATTCATGCAATAATACTTCACATTTATTCTGAGCTCTTCGCTGACAGGCTTTGCCCATTTACAAACCTGAATTAGTCAGGCTTCAACCCCCTCTGACATCCATTTTAAAGATGGGTGAAGTGAAGCACAGACATATTAAGTCATATGGGGAATAGTCATGAGTGAGTCTCTCCTGAGAGTAAGTCAGTGACAGGGTTGGGAACGAAACCCTGGGTTTTGAAACCTCCCACTGAAGCCAGTGGGAATTACTTTTATACTGTGGTGTGAACTCTGGCTCCACACCACCCTTTGCTCTAACCACTGAGCTACAGTATCTTTATACTACAGCCATGGGACTGCCATTCAAATCCCTGGGGATGATCACATATTTTTAACATTGAAACACCCCAAATCAGTCATGGTCTTTGGAATATCTCCTGAGACTGGAGGAAATGCCACTAAGAGGAGACATCCCATCCAGAAGGCTAAAAAGGAACCTGAGATAGACAATAGGCTGGAGGTTGCCTTATCTCCTTTCTCTTGTTTTGCACTGAGAATGAACTGCATTTCCTAGGATGGATGCTTCCTTCCAACACATTAAAGAGTGTGGAGTGGAACAGTATGTCCCTTCACAAACCCTCTTCCCTAAGAAAACAAATGGCAGGTCTCTTCTGTGCAGTTTTTATATGACTTTTCTCTGAGAGATTTATTGTAGCAGCTTTGCAAGAGATTTGTAGCAAGTAGTGTTCTACCTGTAGTCTTACATCCCCAATGCCACAGCCATAATTCTCCCAGAGAGAAATGACAGAAGATCACAATAGCTACTAATGTATTATGATGATACTCTCTCCACAGGAAAGATTGCACTTGGCTTTCAGCATCTCATTTGGACGACAGAAAATTTTCCTGCCAAGCTGAAACAAACAATGCTGTCCTGGTCACGATTGTGCGATCAAGTGAAAGAAACTTAATCAGCATTGACTAGCTCATTTTGAGGAGTGTTTTCTGAGGACTCAGTTTCTCTGTGTGTGGAAAATGGAGCCTTCCAGTGCTAGGCCACAGGTTTGAGTCTGGCTAAAGTTGATAACAATTTAAACATCTGACAGGTGTGAAAGGAACTGTTCATCTTAGGGCAATTCTTCATGCACAGGAGTCCAGTGCTGGAGTGAAACGCATCAGCTTTTTAATAATGCAAAGCAACACTACACAATACCTCAATACAGGAAGGGAAGATCATGGAGCTTTGCTAAAACTGCAAGGAAGCAAGGGTGAGGAAGGCAGCGAAATGACAGTGTCACTCCATAAAACTGGAAATGGCCCAGGACATCCACCTACTCTTTTCAAAAGTTCTGTGGTGCCTTAATGATCACAAGTGTGTAGGATCTCCAGAGTACATCTGGCCCAAAAGAAGACACCTCCCTCAGCACGGGGCACCAAGGAATCGGTTCAGAAGGGATGAAGGAAGACTTCCTCCTACTGGTTGCTCGCACCACTTCTTGCAGTACCCTATATCTTCTTTGGAGGCCTCCAATCCAAGTGCTGAAATGGTCCTGTCCTGCTTAATGTGAGGAGACACAGTGCCATCACAGCACTAGGGGGTGTAGCTGCAGGTTTAGTTCTGTGCCTTGGGCTCCCCAGAGTGGTCACTGGCTTGATAATCCCCTCTGATGCCAGTCAGGCAGTGCAGAACAACTCTCAGCCCTAGTGTGAGGTCTCTGATCTCCTGAGTAACTATGTGCAACATGTTTTGTCAGAGAGGAAAAGCTTGTGGGGCTGAAGTGTGAGGAAGGTTAAAACTCTCAGAGTTCCTAGTGAGAGGGAGACCAATATGAACCTGTGACATTGACATGAACTGGGACTGTATAGATCATTGTGGCAACCAAGGTCCTGTAGTGGCACCCAATCTTGTATAAAGGGGGTCAAATAAGGTGTCTAAGACAAGGTTATGGTTTGCTGGTTATGATTATTTTATCTGTATGCACGTATCATTTTGTATTTAAAGTTATAAGTATTGGCTCTATACCGTCTGTATTTCAAACTTGTGCTGTGCTTCTCGGTGACACCCTAGACAATTTGGCATCAGCACCGCCTAGCCATTAAGGACCATCAGCTATACAACTGACCCACTGAGAGACGGCAAATACACCTTATGACTCAGCAAGGCATGCAGGGACATGCCTATGGACAGAACTCTTTAAGATTTTTCTATGCCATGTGCTGGATAGCTTGTCTTTGGGACAAAGAAAGCAGAGACCACATTGCAAAGGACTATAAAAGGTTGCTGCAGCTCCTCTATCTTGTCTTCAATCCTGCTTCTTACTTCTGGAAGGACTTTGCTGCAAAGTGAAGCTCAAAACAAAGGACTGAATGACCCATCCCAGCTGGAGATGTACTCCAGAGACTTGATTTGAACCTGCAGTTTATTCCATCACTGCTACAAGCTTGAACCAAGAACTTTGCCATTACTGTATGTAATTGATTCCATTTAACCAATTCTAGCTCTCATCTATATTTCTTCTTATGAATAAACCTTTAGATTCTAAAGGATTGGCAACAGTGTGATTTGTAGGTAAAATTTAATTTGTATATTGATTTAGGTCTGGGGCTTGGACCTTTGGGATTGAAAGAACCTTTTTTCTTGTACTGGGATAATAGTTTTCATAACTATTCATCCTCATAATGAGTGGCACTGGTGGTAATACTAGAAAACTGAAGTGTCTAAGGAAATTGCTTGTGTGACTTAATGTTTGCCAGAGCGGTAAAACCAAAGTCCTCTCTGTTTGGCTGGTTTCATTTGCCTTAATAGTAAAGGAACTCCAGCTTTGAGCTGTGTACCTATTGGGTTCCGGGAAGTGGGCGGGCAGAGCCCGCTCACTGTTAAAGGATCCCCCCTCAGCCAAGGGGAGGATCCACAGGACCTCAGAACCCCACTGATTTCGGGAGACAACTAATAAAAGAACAGGGACAGGAGTGCAGTCAAAGGGTCATAAGAAGAGAGCCTGACAGGGACACCGAGCAGAGAACCCCGGACAGCGCCCACTGCTCCTCGAAGGCGTCAAGGGAGCCAGCGGACGCCGCCCAGAGGAACTCCACCCGGATACGTGAACGGACCAGGGACCGGAAACAAGCCCCACAGTCACCGGAGTCTCCATGGAGATGGCTTGTTTAGCCAGGGCGAGGAGGACTTTGGGTTGTGTATCTATTGGTTTTTCCGGGAAGTGGGCGGGCAAAGCCCGCCCACCGCTAAAGGATCCCCCCCCAGCCTAAGGGGAGGACCCACAGGACCACAGAAGCCCACTGATTACGGGGGACAACTAATAAAAGAACAGGGATGGGAGTGTGGTCAGAGGGTCATAAGAAGGGAGCCTGATGGGGACACCGAGCAGAGAACCCCGGACAGAGCCCACTGCTCCTCGAAGGCATCAAGGGAGCCAGTGGACGCTGCCCAGAGGAACTCCGCTCGGATACGTGAACGGACCATGGACCGGAAATAAGCCCCACAGTCACCGGAGTCTCCATTGGCCAACCTCCTCTCCCTGGTCGTGGAGATGGCCTTTTTAGCCAGGGCGAGGAGGACTTTGGGCTGTGTAGCAGGGTGGTTACCTACTCCTGCCTTTTGGGGCTTAAAACAGCCGAGGAGAGGGCTGTGGCTGGGGCAAGAAGGGCTTAAAAGCTGCAGCTCTAAAAGCTGGGCTGACTGGGGAAGCAGCCGCAGCTGGGCTACACCCTAATCAGGCCACAGCTGGCCTATATAAAAAGACCAGGGAAGTCAGGTGTAAACAGTCTTCCTCTGTAGAGGGAGAAGGCGTGGCTGCTCAGAAGCTAGAGAAAAGGTACCTAGACTCGAGCAGGGCTAGGGAAAGGCAGAGGAGCTCCTAACTGGAAGGCCCCAGGCTATGACCTTGATAAAGGCTAGGAAAGGTACTGGGGCTATAGAGGGGTAGCCAAGGGTAGGTAAAGGCAGCAGGTCCAAACCCCTCTTTGCCAGTGATTAATGGCATGAACACTGCAGTCTGCCCCAGGGAGCGGGGCTAGATGGTGACTGGCAGTAGCCATATTCTGAGGCAAAGTGGAGGTAGTGGGTTGGGGGTTCCCTGGGGGGGAGACCCAGATTGGTGGGGGACTGCCAGGGGGAAGCACCCTAGTTAAAAGGGTACCTAGTTAAAAGGGTACCAGTGCCCAGGGAGGGACACAGGGGCCAAGAGGACACACAGATCACCAGCCTGCAGAGGGTGCTCCTGGATGGAAAAGGGCTAATTCCCAAGGACAACCAGCAGGAAGCACCAGAGCGGTGAGTCTGCACTTTTACAGGCTGTAACTGCCCTGCTGTGAGCAATTTGTCCTGAATTGACAGTCTCAGAAGTGTCCCACCAAGGACAGCATCATTACAGAACCCTTCTCCAGCTGAGTCAAATTCACCACAGGCATAGTCATCAGCAATGAGGGTGTTAGCCTGGCACCCTGGTTCAATTCCTTTCTCTGCCACATCTTCTCATGTGATGTTGGGTCCGCCACTGAGTCTGTCTCCATTCCCCATAACAGCATTTCCCTACTTTACAGGGCTGTTGTGAGAATAAACTAGAGATTATGAGCTGCAGAAATATTATGGCAATGGGAGCTGTCATGGAGTCCCTGGGCGATGCTCTGGAACTGCTCCCCACAAAGCCAGTCAGGACTTTGGGGAGCCTCCCCTCCCTTAGAGCAGACTATCTTTAGGGCAGGAAGCTCACACGTAGCATTCAGCATGTGCACCTCCATGTGCTTCCCACAGCGAGTCCACCCAGTTGGGGTCCTGGGGAGCCAGAGGGTCCTACACCCCCACCTTGCAGTCAGACGTGACTCTCAACCAGCCAGTAAAACAGAGGTTTATTTAGATGACAGGAACACAGTCCAAAACAGGTCTTGCCAGTACAGACAACAAGACCCCCCTTAATTAGGTCCATCTAGGGTCCCAGGGAGGCTACAGCCCTGCTGGGAGGCTTGAGTCTCCCTGGGGCTCCCTCCCATTTTCCAGCCAGCTTCCAAAAAACTACCCAACCCCTTCCAGTCCCTCTTCTCTGGACGGTGTCTCTTTCCCGGGCCAGGAGGTCACCTGATCTCTCTGTCTCAACACCTTTAGCATCCCCTTGCAGGGGGGAAGGGCCTGGCCATTAGTTGCTAGGCGACAGAGGGTCCGCCGGAGCTGAGGCCCCACACAGTATTCAGAGGGAACATTAAAACCACTCCCGCTTAGTTACAAAAGCATTAAAAGTACCTTAGGTAGGTGGTGAATATGGCCTACGGTCTGATTTGCAGCATATTGACCTGACTCTCTTCTCTGCTACAAGTCTGATTTCAGTGGAGTTATTCTGATTTGCCTTGATGGCCATGAACGGCAGATCAGACTTTGTTTCTTGAAAGTTCACATTATGGCATGCTGTAAGGAAGACACTTTAAAAACAAAAAGTAGATGAAAACCATCAAACAGCCTGTGGTGTTTACCCCACACCAGCCCTGAAGGGGTTAAGGTGGGCAAGGAAGAACCAATGAACCTTCTCAGATGCACCTGATGGGAGGCTCAGGGCTTTATAAACACTAATTGTTGGTGAAGCCCAGCTGGGGGAGAAGTGGGGGAAAGGATTATAAAGAGAGGATGTTTGTGCAGGAGGGTGTTATAGGGAGACAGAATCTGTAGTCGCTCTCTGAGAGCAGAGGAAACAACCACCTCCACCATGTGACTAGGTCCTGAGATCCTAGCCTTGAAAAAGGGAGAACCCCCAAGGGTTCTGGGATAGAAAGCCTGAGAAGGCTAGATAGGGAGAAGCCCAGGGAAACAGTAGCAGGGAGGGGGACTGTGTAGACCTTGGCTGCTGGTTATAGGACTAGGCTGGATCCCAGTGCAGAGGGAGGGTCTAGGTTCCCCTGTCAGCCACCAGGAAGTGACACGGGACTGTTGGTGGTGCCACCCTGAGAGTTGGTCCAGTGAGACTTTGACACAACAGGAGGGGAGACTGCATAGTGACCTAGTCAGAGACCTGCATTGCAAATAGAGAACATTGTGAATTACAGCAAGAGAGACCACAGCAGTGATGGAGTGGCCGTCAACAGGGGGTGCTATACAGGAAAAAAGCCTCTGTGCCATACCTAGCCAGGAGGATGTGCTTTTGTGGTGGGTAAACCTGTTATATGGCCAAGACTTTCCAGAGTGGATTCCTAAAGTTAGACACATAGGGGGGATTTTCAAAAGTGCTTAGCATTAGCCTAACTTTCAATGGGAGCAGAGTTAAGCCATTGCTGTGCTGTCTTGAAAACTCCATCTTTAGTTCTATATTTTTGCACAGAACTAAGAGGACTGATTTTTAAAAGGTACTGCTATTATTGAGCTGAAATGGAACTTAAATAAGGGGGTAGGTGCCTAACTCCTATAACTTGTGCTTTCTCATATGCTTCCTTCTAATCTTCCTGTTTGCCCCCTGTGCTTCCTGAAATGGAAACAGAGGTGCACTTTTTTTAAAAAAAAAAGTAGCCTTCGTTTAGAGATCTGGAACTCAAAGGCATTTTGTAATTTAGGACTTTCTCTCTGTGTTGCTGTCTCCCTGTTTCTGCACCATATGAAGCATAAATAAATTCAAAGCTGTCATTTTGAGACTAGAACTAAAATGGAAATATAGACAAAACCAATACGACTTTGGCTGAGGGAAAAAGGGCTGGATTCTCTCATTCAGATTAAGGCCCTGCAGCAGATCAAGCAAACTTCAGTCTATAATGGCCATTCATCATTGGCAAGGGAGTTGGACCAGCTGCCTCTGCCTATTCCCAGGCTATACCTCTGCAGCCCCAGTACCCCCTTAGGGCTACCAGGGGCTCAGCCTGGGGAGTTGTCAGGCTAGAGCTGCTCTGCTCCAGGTACCCTTGTGCTCCCAGGCAACTTGGTCCTTCTTACTAGAAAGAGACTGACTGCTTTCTGGCCCTGCAGCTCTTTTACAGGGCCCAGCCTGGCCCTGATTGGCTGCCCCTCAGACTCTTCTTATTGGCTGTCATCCACAGCCCTCTCCAAGGGCTGACTTTTAACCCTTTCAGAGCCGGAGCAGGGTGACTGCCCTGCTACAGACCCCTTTACACCAATACAGAAGGCTTAAATAAGGTGTACATTTTTAACAGTAAGAGTAATTAACCACTGGAACAATTTACTAAGAGTTGTGATGGATTCTCTATCAATGACAATTTTCAAAATCAAGATTGGATGTTTTTGTAAAAAATCTGCTCTAGGAATTATTTTGGGGCAGTTCTATGGCCTGTGCTACATAGGAGGTCAGACCAAATGATAGTCCTTCTGGGCTTGGAATCTCTGAACTGCTCAGGAAGTTAGGAATTTTTCAGCTGATCAGTTTTTCCATCCCAAAATACTGATTCATCAAAACAGAAACTTTTCACAGGGAGCATACCAGTTTTGACTAAACTTTTGGTGTGAAAAGTTGCTGTGGTCCAGGCTATATAATATGAGGATTGGAGGAGATCATCTAGTCCAACCCCTGGCTCAAAGCAGAACCAATGCCTAAACAGATTTTTACCCCAATTCCCTAAATGGTCCCCTCAAGGATTGAACTCACAACCCTGGGTTTCATAGAATGTCAGGGTTGGAAGGGACCTCAGGAGGTCATCTAGTCCACCCCCCTGCTCAAAGCAGGACCAGTTCCCAACTAAATCATCCCAGCCAGGGCTTTGTCAAGCCTGACCTTAAAAACCTCTAAGAAAGGAGATTCCGTCACCTCCCTAGGTAACCCATTCCAGTGCTTCACCACTCTCTGAGTGAAATTTTTTTCCTAATATCCAACCTAAACCTCCCCCACTGCAACTTGAGACCATTACTCCTTATTCTGTCATCAGGTACCACTGAGAACAGCCTAGATCCATCCTCTTTGGAACCCCCTTTCAAGTAGTTGAAAGTTTAACAGGCCCATGCTCAAACCAGTGAGTTATCCCTCCTGCTGCTGCCTAGAGAGACACCTGTGATAAAGCCTTGGCTGGGATGATTTAGTTGGTTGTTCTGCTTTGAGCAGGGGGTTGAACTAGATGACCTCCTGAGGTCTCTTCCAACCCTAATCTTCTATGATTCTATGACACTGCACCCTGTATTCTTTATAGTTGTATGATTATGATATGACATAATTATGATGCATTTTGTATTAGATGTGTCATGTAAGATGTTATTCGAAAAGTTATGATTTGTGAATATGATTATCCTATTTGTATGTATGTATCCTTTTTGGAACTGCAGTTATGAATATTGACTATGTATCTGTATTTCTAACGTGGTTACACCTGGGTTACAAAATGTTTCCAATCTAGACAGCTGGTTTTGAAGGGCCTATTCAAGGTATTGGGCCATTAGGGAAAATAATAGGCCTCAGAAGAAGTTTATCCCCCACCTGGCAAACCTTCCTGAGATTGCTCCAGACAGCCAATCAGTAATGGCTGCTATGACTCAGCAGGGCATACAAGGGCATGTGCCCAGACCATGTGACACTGATCTCCATTTTGGGTACGTATATTTTTCCACAAACTGGGCTGGGAACTGTTTTTGGAACAAAGGGTTCCCGCTATAGGGTAAAGCAATATATCACTCCTGAGGTCTCTTCCAGCCTTAATGTTCTATGATTCTAAGGTGGGGTGTGATATCATCTCAGGGCCTCACCCCCCAAACAAGGACACTCCTGGAAACAACTGAGGAATAAAGACTGAACTGGGAGAAGTGTTGGTCCCAGGCTAAAAGGATTTCTAGCCTGTGTATGGAAACCTGGTGGACTGTTTGTATCATCAGCCAGGGTGAGAATTTGCTAATTCACATCCATTCTTTCTAGTATTTTGGGCTTAGGTTGCGGTTTTGTTTATTTACTGGGTAATCTGCTTTGATCTGTTTGCTTTCACTTATAATCACTTAAAATCTATCTCTTGTAGTTAATAAACTTGTTTTTTGCTTTATCTAAACCAGTGTGCCTTTAAGTGAAGTGTTCAAGTTTGTTGCATATCTCCACATTGAGGGAGGGACAAACTATTTATAAGCTTACATTGTACAGATGTGGAACAGGGACTTGAAGCTGGGTCTAGCAGTTAGGGCACTGACACAGGTAGTGAGAAACCCAACTTCAAGTCGCTGTTCCACTTCAGGAAGAGTAAAGACTTGAATCTGGATGTCCCATATTCCAAGTGACTGACTACTCTGTACGGTGTATGTGGTTTGGGGCTTTTTTATCTCTTGTGGTCTTCATTCAAAATTTCAAAAGTCTCATTTTCCTCCTGATGTGGAATAGGAAAATATTCACAGGATAGAAAAAAAACAGTTCCTGCCCAGGCCAACTGGCAGTTACATTTACACGCTACCTGCCAGTGGTGTCAAGGTGCCTGAATGTAAATGAGAATCAGGCCCAAAAGAGTTTGGTCACTAAGGCATAATTCAGCAATGCACTTAAGCACATAATTAAATTACAGCTTGTGCTCTGCTGTCTTATAGAATTTCCCACTTTCACTCCTCTCCTCCATTTTCTTGAATGATGTGTTTAATTAAAATAAATAAATAAACATGAAAAAGAACCTCTGGATTCTACTCCGCCTGCTTTTGTGGGATGGTCAAAAAAATACTACCACCATTCTAAAGAAATCCAGGAACCTTTTTCTGCTGCTATTAGTGTATATCTGTCCAAAGGCTACTAATTTCCTAAGGACTGGGGCTCAGTAAGGGCATTACTCTGGTAATTATTTCTAAAGTTCATAGTTCAAATATGATCTCTGCTTGTCACATACTTACAATAAAACCCAACTGCTATGTTGCAGCCTACACAGTTTATGGGCTTCCTCACTCTCACCAGTGAAGTGCTAGGATTCCTTAATAATCTGCTACATCAGTATGTTCCCTCTTCCATCATTGCACAGTACTTTTTTGGTACATTAATTGTTATCTAGATTGGTTTTCTAAGATTATTCCCAGGGCAAGGAACTGTCTAACTTTATATAATCTACATTATCAAGTGGAGTGCACTTCTGCAACAAATAAGCATGTAGTGGGAAGAAGATGGCGGTGGTGTTTAATTCTTTGCATTATGGTAGCACCTGGATCAGGGCCCTGTTGTGAAAGGCACTATGCAAACACTGTGATAGTCTGTAATCTTATGTTCACCCTTTTAATGTGTCTCTGATAATTTTTGTACCAGGTATCATTAGTGTAGTTTGGGTGGCGCATGTGGGCATTACTGCCCAAACTGAAAGCCTTGGGCCATGTGGAATTTGCATCCCCCACATGCATGGCCTGGTGGCCTGACTGGAGCTGCCCCCGCAAATACAGACGTCAAACTATGCCTATGCAAAGTATGCCTTGTGAGGTATCATTTGAAAACTCATAATCTGCTGAACATTATTGTCCTGATTAAATATGTGCGGCAAGATTGTATGTAAAGTTATAAAAATCTACTGTATAAGGCATGTTCCAAGTCTGGGAAAACAGATGCAGATCAGTTCCCCAGAGACAAAAGGCTAGCAAACACCTCAGCCAGGTGTCAACATAATCAAATAGATTATCACCTGGTTAAGTGGCCATTCTTTGGTAGGAAGAAGGATGTGAGCAAGAAATTTACATACTGGCAAAGAAACCACCTGGGAGTTCTTGTTCCCCAGACTTCCTGTCTCCTTCAAGGGAAAAGAACTATAAGAAATTAGAAGAGAAGCCCCACTCCCTTTCTCTCTGCTTACAGTCCCAGTGGTACCTGAAGGAACACTGAACAGGAGGAGAGCTCCTGACTGAAGGAGTTCAGCCAATAAAGGTGCATGGTGATAAAACCTTTGCTTTGAATTCATTTAGCTTGTTAAGTTAAGTGTTAGTTTGACTTTTATTGCTTTGTAACCAATTCTGACTTTTATGCCTTATTACTTGTAACTGCTTAAAATCTATCTTTCTGTAGTTAATAAACTTGTTTTATTGTTTATCTAAGCCTGTATTTTTTGGATTGAAGTGTTTTGGAACCTCCTTTTGAAATAACAGGGTTTGTGTACATTATTTTCTATTAATGAAATGACAGACTTTCTATGAGCTTGTATTGATTAGGAGGGTGCTGGGCAATACAAGATGCACATTTCTGGGGACAAATCTGGGACTGGGAGTTTGCTGGTGTCATTCTGAAATATAATTCAGGAGTGGCTTGTTAGATGCACTCATGATTCAGCTGGCAATGACTTTGCATGCTGGAGGCTATGTGTGAACAGAGAAGGAGCAGTAGTTCTCACAGTGAAGCAGTGTAAAAGACACTCCAGTTTGGAGAGTTGTGGGGACACAGCTGCCTATCAGTCCAGATTGTACCCTGGGTATTGTCACAAACACATGGTAACTTCTCTGTGGGCAGGGACTTCCTCCTATGTGGGGTATGTCATCTGACATACAGAGAGTAGTCAGGACACACGCATTTGCTGCTAGTCATGTTTAACCCTAACTCCACAGCATCCTGAATTCAATCCAAGTACAACTGTGGTGTTGTACTTAGCCAGATACAACACTACAGGGTCTCCGTATGTCTTTTATGTGGTGTATGATTAAGGGCATGGAACTGCTTTGCTATGATGGGGAGAGCTCCCCCACTAGCCCTGCAAGAGCTAAATTGGCCAGGGGGACCCAATCAGCTAACTAGGCTGCAAACATGGGAGCTTTAGGCTGGAGGCAGCTAATTGGAAAGAGGCTCACTTGTGCAGGAACAGGCAGGGACTATAAAGCTAGGTAGCTGGGTAGCAATAGGGCTACTGGAAAAGGCTGCAGGCAGCTAGTAGCAATAGTAACTCCCTGGGAAGAGGGAGGTGTGTTCAAGGGCAGCAGGAGATAGTCTGCAGTTACTCCCTGGGAGAATGGTTCTTGGAGTTAGTACACCCAGAGAGAGTAGGGGAACTAGAGAGGTAGAAAGCAGTCCAGGGAAGGAACAGTGAGTGTGGAGAGAGGGAGCCCAGAACAGCTGAGCTGAGAGTCCCTGTCTAGAACCTAGAAAAGAGGGTGGGCCTGGGTTCCTCTACTAGCCACCAAGGGCATGGCATAGAACTGAGACAGTGAATTGGAAGGCTGCCTAGGACTGCTGTACCCCAGAAGGGGGAATCTGAATGACCTAGTCAGAGGGCTAAGTCACAAAGGAGATGCCGAGGGTCATAGAGCTGCAGATTAGAACTAGAAACAGAGTAATGGCATGCAAACCTAGGAAGGGGATGTCTACCTGTCATAAACAGATAGTTAAGGGTTAATGCCTCTCTTACCTGTAAAGGGGTAAGAAGTTCACCCAGCCTAGCTGACACCTGATCAGAGGAACCAATGGGGGAACAAGATGTTTCAAAAGAAAGGAGAGAAGTTTCCTTTGTTTAGTTTTCAGTTTCACCCGGAGTGAAAAAGATCAAGGAACCAGTCTCTTATCAGAGTAGTAAGTTTTAGAAAGGAACAAATAGGTTTATGTTTATTTCTTTGTAACCTGTCTTATGCAATTAGAGGAAGAATCAAATTGGGTATTTGGGTATTTTTTGGTGTAACTAAGGTTTTGCCCAGGAGAACATCCTCTGTGTTTGGAATCTGTTGTCTGTAAGAGTAGCTGGTATGCTAGTCTCTCCCAGAGGGTTTTCTTTTTACCTTTCTTTTCTTTAATTAAAAGCCTTCTTTTTAAAAACCTGATTGATTTTTCCTTGTTTTAAGATCCAAGTGGATTGGATCTGGACTCACCAGGAATTGGTGGGGGAAAAGGAGGAGGGATGGTTAAATTCTCCTTGTTTTAAGATCCAAGGGATTTGGATCAGTGTCCACCAGGGAATTGGTGGAGGAGTCTCTCAAGGCTACTCAGGGAAGGGAGTGCTTGGGGGTGGTGGCAGCCAGACCAGATCTAAGCTGTTAATTGAGCTTAGAGCTTCTTATGCAGGTCCCCCACATCTGTACCCTAAAGTTCAGAGTGGGGAAGGAACCTTGACACTACCTCAGGTGCTGATCCCCAGAGCCACTAGCAGGAGGCGCTAACCAGTGGTGAGTGATGTGCCCCATGACAAGAGAGTTTCAAAACTCTGGGGCTTTTCAGCATGGAAAATAGATGACTAAGGGGGGTGGATATGATTAGAGGTCTATAAAATCATGACTGGTGTGGAGAAAGTGCATAAGGAAGTGTTATTTACCCCTTCAAATAACACAAGAACCAGGAGTCACTCAATGAAATTAATAGGCAGCAGATTTAAAATAAAAAAGGAAGTACTTCTTCACACAATGCACAGACAACCTGTGGAACTCATTTGCCAGGGGATGTTGTAAAACCAAAACTAGCTAACACAACTAATTGTGTTGAAAAAAGAACTAGATAAGTTCATGAAAGGTAGGTCCTTCCATGGCTATTAGCCCAGATGATCAAGGCTGCAACCCTATGCTCTGGGTTTTCCTAGCCTCTGATTTCCAGAAGCTGGGTGCAAATGACAGGGAATGGATCACTTGAAGATTGCCTGTTCTGTTCATTCTCTCGAAGTACCTGACATTAGCCACTGTCAGAAGACAGGACACCTGGTTAGATGGACCATTGGTCTGACCGAGTGTGGCTGTTCTTATGTTATCTGTATTAAAAACTGTGGTCAAATTACAAGCTATAATATTAAATCATAAGGGGTTTCCTTGTCCTCCTTGAGGGAAGTATGCAATCTGAATCTTGTGCAGTAAATCTACAAAGAGCTAACCTAGACCCAGGGGGTAGGTTGTGCCTCTCTGCCTTAGGGAGCAGCCTGCTTTTTCTCTTTCTCTTTTTGTTTCCTGGGTGTTAGGGTGCTGAATTCTAAGAAATCTAGTGCTATCTTGCAACCTTCCAGAAATATTTGTTTATATTTTTATCTAACTTCTGTGTGCATGTTGTGAAAATAACATGTCACTCTCTAAATAGGCAAGAGTCCTAAACGTTGTTCCTATTTCATAGATGGGAGATTGGGGCAAAAAGGGGATAAGTGCCTTGCCCAAAGTCAGACAAGAATTGATTCTAGGTTTCTTGCTATCTAACCCTATCCCTAAGCATCAACCATGAAACCAATGCAGTGTCAACCACAAAATTATTCTTCCTGCTAGAGGATTTCTCTAATAACTCAATTGCGAAAGTAACTGTGATAGTAAATTCATAATCATGGTTGATATAAATACTTTATTGATTATTCTCTCTCATTTCATCAATGAGGATTTGTATATCAGTAGTGAAGAGACTTTTGTAAGCATCAGATAGAAAATAAGAACTTCTCCTTCTGAAGAGGAGACCTGGATAACTAGAGAGAAGTGCTACCACTTACTATTAAACTAAGAACAGCTAAGATTTGTGACCCATGATTAAGGCTATGATTTTAGTTATGGAAGTCATGGCAGTCACGGATTCTGTAACTTTACTGGACCTCCGTGACTTCTTCAGCTTCAGCTGCTGAAGCGGGCTGGAGCCATAGCTGGGGCTGGAACGGAGGCTATGCTCCCCAAATAGCCCTGCGGCGGGGGCCACCGCTGGTGCCATGCACCCTGGCCCCGTGGCTTCCTGCAGGGGCCACCACTGGGGTTGTGCGCCTCTGCCCGTGGTGGGGACTGCAGCTGGGGCGGTGCACCTCTGCTGCAGCTTGTACAGGTATTTTTAGTAAAAGTCACAGGCTCCATTAACTTTTTTTGTTTGCCTGTGACCTGTCCGTGACTTTTATTAAAAATAATAATGACAAAATCATAGCCTTACACATGATCCATCTTCCACATGCCAAAATTTGTTCTGTTTAGGGTGGTTGTAAAATGCCTTGATCTAGTCATCTGGCCTCTCTTTTTGTCTCAAGTTACCCGCCTATAGAATGGTTTAACCCAAATGTCACTGTAGTGTTTTCTGACCAAGTACATTCCTATTGCATGGATTAGAACATAACATAAGAATGGCCATACTGGGTCAACCAAAGGTCCATCCACCCTAGTATCCTGTCTACCAACAGTGGCCAATGTCAAATGCCCCAGAGGGAGTGAACCTAACAGGCAATGATCAAGTGATCTCTCTCCTGCCATCCATCTCTACCCTCTGACAAACAGACGCTAGGGACATCATTCCTTACCCATCCTGGCTAATAGCCATTAATGGACTTACCCTCCATGAATTTATCCAGCTCTCTTTTAAACCCTGTTATAGTCCTAACCTTCACAACCTCCTCAGGCAAGGAGTTCCACAAGTTGACTCTGCGCTGTGTGAAGAAGAACTTTCTTTTATTTGTTTTAAACCTGCTGCCTATTAATTTCATTTGGTGGACCCTAGTTCTTATATTATGATAAGAAGTAAATAACTTTGTTCCTTATTCAGTTTCTCCACAGCACTCATGATTTTATAGACCTCTATCATATGCCCCCTTAGTCTCCTCTTTATTTTTTTTTATTGAATTCAAACCTCTGTGGAGTCAGCATTAAACATGACTAGTAGCAAATGTTTGTGTTTTGGCTACTCCCACATTTACAATTGTCACTTTAAATGTATTGAACACGTGTTAAAACACAACTAAAAGTCAAGAATAGACCTAATCCTTCTGGGACAGCTGGTTTCTGCAGAGCACTCCCCTCCATGAGAGAGGGGTTCTTGCCCTTGTGGTCTGAAACGACAATGTCAGAGCCAGCTTGCCATGGAGCCACAAAGCTTCCTTCCTCTTTCTTTAGTTGTGTGGTATGTGCTGCTCATTCCAGGCCTCAAGAACAACTTGGTTCCACCAGCCTGTGGGTGTGGACTGGACCAAAAGCAACCCACTGAGTGAACATAATTCTTGAACTGCATGGAACTGGCTATTGCAGGGTGTCACAGATCCAGCTGAACACCCTCTCTTGGCAACTCACCAAACTGCTGTGAGGGGATCCAGCTGCTGGATCCCATATGTGTTACGCCTCCAGAGTCTGCATTGCAGCCCAGGCACTGTCCCTATCTTAGGGCCTCTAGCACCCTGTCCTGTGAGCAATGGCCAGCAGGGTCACAGCTCTGTCTCTGGAACCAGTGCTGAGACCTTAGATTCTCTTCCTTGCTTAGCTTTCTGGTTTACCTCGTCAAGGGCTCCATGGTAGGAGCAATATAAAATGCACAGACATTTTGCACAGGATTTAATGCAAACTGCTCTTTCTTTACTAGCACAAGAAATACAGAGAGCTATACAAAAAGAATAAACCCTACAGACATTTCCCTGCCTCAGTTTCCTTACTACTTCAAAGCATACTTTGGCTGACATAAGTCAGGGTCCTCTGGGGCCATCCAGGGTCCTTCCATTTCAGGGGATGGCTTGGGTTCTAAAACACGAAACCTTCTCCCGCACTGTCTGCTCTGCCTTTCACCAGCCCTCCCCTTCCCTTCTCCTGCTCAAACGTCCATGTGGCTCTCTGCAGCTTCCCCCTGTGAGTCATTTTATAATCTCGCCTTGTCACTTCTGTCCCTTGGTCCTTTATCAGGAATTTCCACTCTTTCCCTTACTTCCTCCTCTTGTCTGAAAGGAGGGAGGAATCTTATTCCAGCTTCAGCAAACCTATTGGCCCAAAGAATTTCACTCTGAATAAGCGGGTGTTGAGTTCTAATGACCCACCATTGTAGCTGGTGTGAAAGCTACATGGTCATTGATGACAAACCTTTAATGAATATATGTAGACAGTGAGGCATTTGTGATACAGCAGTTTTTACAGCAACAGCTTCATAATATTTATCAGAATTTATAAGGCTTTCAAGATCTATGATTCTATGATCATTACACAGGTTTGCATGTAAACATAGGAATTGCCACACCAGATTGTGGCAAGCTCCATCAAGTGCTGGTCTCAGTTCCTGGCTCTTCATGGGTACTGCCAAAAAACCCCTCTCCCACTTCACCATAGACACCTCAGAACAGTTTTTTCAAAAGCTCCATAAATCTTCCTTGAGGAGCAAGGACCCAAATGTTCATCCTCACCTCCATTTAGAGGTATTTGAAATGGCATTGGTACATAGGCACTTATGGCAGTTTGACCTCTTTTCTCCCA
Source organism: Chelonoidis abingdonii (assembly GCF_003597395.2). Taxonomy (NCBI): domain Eukaryota; kingdom Metazoa; phylum Chordata; order Testudines; family Testudinidae; genus Chelonoidis; species Chelonoidis abingdonii. The sequence goes on from NC_133774.1 coordinate 134,664,156, forward strand.
CAATCCCATTAGGCTCCTAGAAGCCAGTGTTTCAGGGAGCTGTGCTGGATGAATATCTATCGTACGGAGCAACTACAATAGTGTATGACAATTGGTATGGACATGAGGCAAAACTGGATTTACCACATTGTGGGTGCTTACTGTGAAAGATGTGACAAATGCAAGTAAATGTTAAGACTATTGTGTAGTAGGAAGACAGCCTGAGATACAAGCCCTTGTATTAAAGGCCTGGTATGAGGCAGGACCTGCTTACAGAATCTGGCAAGAACAGGGCTAATATTGCAGAAATACATACTTTTAAGAAGTGCTAAGCACAGAGTACTTACTCAAACACGTTCTGATATCAAGTGGTACCAGAACATCCCAGTCAGGGGTGGCTCCAGGCCTCAGCACACCAAGCGTGTGCTTGGGGCGGCAAGCTGCTGGGGGTGCTCTGCCAGTCCCCACACAGCGGCAGGCAGGCTGCCTTCGATGGCTTGCCTGCGGAGGGTCCTCTGGTCCTGCGGCTTCGGCGGACCTCCCACAGGCGTGCCTGCGGAGGGTCCGCTGGTCCCGCGGCTTCAGAGGACCTCCCGCAGGCAAGCCTGCGGGAGCTCTGCCAAAGCCGCGGGACCAGTGGACCCTCCCGCAGGCGTGCCGCTGAAGGCAACCTGCCTGCCGTGCTTGGAGCGGCAAAATGCCTAGAGCCGCCCCTGATCCCAATATCAAGGATGATACAAAAACATTTCCCAAGTATAACTGGAACATACTGATCCCTTTTAAAACATAAGGTCAGGATGACAGTATATAATAATATTTTGATTGAATCAATATGATAGGCAATAGCTAGCCACATCAGGGGGCAGTAACTATGTCAGAGGCAGTACGTAACTTGTTTGTATTAGGGTATAAAGAGGTATTTTAGAGGGAGTACCTGGCTTGGTGTCTTCGTACCTTAACGGATCTTGTGGTCATTGGGCAGTTCGCTCAAGGTCTGCTGTTCCAACTGTCTGCATAGAGCTGGGGCAGCACACAGGGAGAACACACACATGCAGCTGAACATCTAACAACAAATTGTATTTAATTTTATGAATGTTAATGAATTATTGTGGGCTAAAGATTGCATTCTATTCCAAGGGAGGAGGCAAGGGCTATCACAGCTCCTTCAGGAACTGAAAGCATTGGTGGCTAATTACTGAAATCCTTGGGAGTGCAAACCACTCCAGAGAAGTATTTCCCCTGGTGTAGTTTGCATATAGTTCAAGCCAGGTTTCCAAGAAACGCAGTAAACCAAGAACAAACATGAGGTAAAAAGAGCCAGCTTGATATGACAGAGGGGCCTTCTTTTTGATTTAACAAATGGACAGGATGTTTTGGTTAAGGAAGGACCCTACCCTGGTGAAGGGTTGAAAAGACTGGAACCTATCAGGGTCTGCATAGCATGGATGGACGATTTCTGGTACATTTAGTGGGTGTTTAGACCATTGTATTGTTTTTTAATATTTTTTTCTGAGTGCTTTTGTTCCTTAAATATATGTACCCTGCTCTGGAAGACCTGTGCAGTCACTGGTAAACCGCTGTCATTGTCCCTGGAGAAAGAGTGAAATGACAGGGACTGAACGCTAGTCAGATCTGCATGGGGTAATCACAGTGGGATGCTGGGCAGCTGTAACCTAAATCTCTGCTCAGGAAGGAAAGGGATGGCTAGAGGCCTGAGACTTCAGAGGGGATTCCTTGCAATGACTGTGGAGGGGCTCAAAGATGCAGTTATGCTGAAACGTACATTGCTGCAATCCTACTGGCTCTGTTATGAGTGACTCAGGTCCCTAGTGTAGACATAGCTTCTCTCAGAAGCCACATGGCTTCCTGGCACAGATTCAGTTACTCTGGGAAAGGCCCCAGGGAAAGGGTGATAACTGAATTCTTCTTGCCCCGAATTAAAAACAAACAAACACACACACACATCCCTAAAGTGTGATGCTATCCCTGGTCTACACAGCTGGTGGAAGTGGGGCTATTTGCCCAAATAAACTATGCCAAGGGGGCCAGCAATATCCTCAGTGATGTTCTGGGTAGAAGAAAAGTATTTTCTCAGCTGTGCCCCCATATCCTTGGACTTTCAGGTACATATATTAGTGTGTGTGTGTGTGTGCGCGCGTGTGTGTGTGGTGTTGACATTTAAAGGCTATAAACTCTTCCCCCTGCTGTTGTTCTTTAGTATATTCTACATACCCAGATGCTTTATTCTGTGTCAATTACTTTCACTGATTGTGTTAGACAATTACTAGAAATCCATATTTTTCCCAGCATCCAGCTTAACTTTTGGTTTTAAATCCTTCATCTTATATTTTGCTGTCTGCTCTGACCTTGTCTCACTAGCTAATTGAGGCTGGTCTGTTCCCTAGCTAGCCTGAATTGGCACTGCAGCTCAAACAGTGCCCCTTGAGTAACTGTCATTAGAAGAGCCACTTCAGCACAGCCAGCAACTGCAGATTGCACCAGCTGCAGAAACTATGTAGCACTAGGAGGATAGAGTCACAGTTGGTGGTACATTCATTTAGGTCTCATAGACTCTAAGGGGCTCAGTGCAGCTACAGGGATCTCTTCATGTGGATGAACCTGCAGGAGCGAGGGTATGCATGCATGCACGTACATATGTATATAGTTTTCAAAACACCCATACAATGCAGTTTTGTTCCAATGTAGAGTGTGGTTTAGAGTAGATGCCTCTAGTAGGTGGTTGGGGGAAAATCTCCCCAGGAGAACTTTATGGGAAAACTAACTCCCCCTCCCCGCGAAATCAGCATCACACAGACAGGAGCTGTATTAACAAGGAGAATATCCAGACACATTTTCTCTCAGTTACAGAGAAAAGACTAGATTGGAATAACGGGATCAGGAGAGCACATATAGTGAGGCTTGGCAGAACTTGATTTTTTACTTGTTCATGTAATTTTGATGGATGATGTTTGTTTTAAGCACTTTTTTATTTTTATATAAATTTTCACAGTTGCAGGAAATTATGGGCTGGATGGATCAGACAAAGGGAGGTCAGGATAATTATTTAATGAAGTAGATGTTGTGATTCAAAAAGATAAAGCTTTAGAACAGTTACAACACAAATTGTCAATATCACATGTCAAAACATACAAAGTATGGTTCCTTTTTCTTTCTTTGCTTACCTGTAAACTTTGATAGAATTATTTTTTTCATCAGTTTGTGCCTGTAGAGTGTGGTGATAAAAATCTAATCCTTCCAACCCTATACATGTTTAGTACATGTTTCCTCAAAAAATACACTATGGATCTGCAGTTTGTGAGAGGATGTGCACTTGAGCTGAAGTGAATAGGATCCAAGGATGACCAGCACCTTTGGCCATCAGGCCCTGTATATCTGCTTCACCATGCACTTTTGACAACTCTTGCACTTTTATAAAAACTTTTGGATGGCTGGATTTCCTGGGTCTCCCCTATACTGAAGTCTACCCAAGAATCTGAGCTTTCCTTTAAAAACAAGTTTCTAGTCCATGTCTTGTGGAAAAGCGAGAAAATACGAAGCAAGTGCACCCCAGAGCTTTATTTGCCAGGAGGTAATTTTTTAATAACATTCATTATTTCAAAAAAGTCATGATTTCAAGGCGCATGTTAGGACATCTGGAGGCCTGACTCGTGACTGTTGGAAGGGGGGCTGGCAATGCTGACAGTGAGGTGCGGGGGAAGTCACGCAGACATCCAGGCTAGGCACAGACCGGAGAGCCAGGCAGATGCAGGATGGGGGAGGCACAAACGTGTCGCAGACACAGGCAGCTGTAGAGCAGAACCAGCCACACGCACAGCTGCCCCAGGGAAGGACAAGGACAAGGACACGGCCACCTGGCTGAGTGGAGAGGAGCAAGAGGAGACCCCCCCCGTCTCGGGCCGGAAGTAGGCCGAGCCCTTTCTGCGGCGGACAGCAGCGCGTCCGCTCTGTCTCCCTCACGGAGGACGGAAATGGCCGCGGTGCCCCACCAATCCGTGCCCGGGCGGGCGCGCTGAGGCAGCACTCGGCGCCCGCCGCACTTCGCGGTCTCGGCGCGGCCGGCGGGTTGGTGAGCTGAGCAGGCCCCGCCCCTTTGTACTGAGCTGCCGCCGCCGCGTCGTGCCGCCGCCGGGGGAGGATGAGGAGCGCGGGGCGGCGCTGCCGAGGGACTCGAGCGACGCCAGCTCCAAGTGACCGACCGGCCCGCCCGCCGCCCGCGCGGATGGGAGCCGGGCAGAGGCCGAGCGGCCCCCCACTGCCCTGGGCGGTGATTCGCGGCAGGTTGGATGCCCGTTGCCTAGCGGACCCCGGCCGGCTCCCGGGGACAGAGACCTGACGCCGCCATGGGATCTGCGCTCGGCCGCACACGTGGCGGAGACCCGCTCCCCCCCGTCTCCCAGTGCACCCCGGTGACCTCCCCCCTACCGCCCCCCACATGCACCCCCAGGGGGGACCTCCCCTACGTCCTTCCCCCTGCACCCGAACCTACCGTTACGCCCCTGCCCCACTGCCCCCGGGGGCCTGCCCCGATCCAGTGCCCCTTCCCTCCTCCCCAAAACCTGCACCCCGGGGGACCTGCCCCCCGTACCGGTGCCCTCCCCCCACTGCACCCCAGGGGGACTCTGCCCCCCGTTACCGTGTCCCTTCTTGCCACCCCGGGGGACCTGCCCCCCGTACCGTGCCCCCTCCCCCCACTGCACCCCGGGGGACCTGCCCCCCGTACACGTGTCCCCTCCCCCCTGCACTCCCCGGGGGCCTGCCCCCGTACCGTGCCCCCTCCCCCCTGCCCCCGGGGGGACCTGCCCCCCGTACCGTGCCCCTCCCCCCACTGCCACCCCCGGGGCTAACTGTCCCCAGTCAACACCGTGCCCCCTCCCCCCTGCACCCGCGGGGAAACTAGTCCCCGTACCGTGCCCACGACCTCGCCCTGACCGCCGGGGGCACCATGCCCTCGTATGGTGCCCTCCCCCGCCCTGCACCTCGGGGGCACCTGCCCCAGATACCGTGCCCCCTCATCCCACAGGGACCTGGCCCTCCCCTGTACAGGGACGCGGGGGGACATGGTTCCCCCCATACAGCTCCACCTTCTTCCCACACGCCCCCTCCCAGATTGCCGGGCAGGCCCTATTTGCTCTCCTCTCAGGGACCAAATGATCCTCCTTCACACGGTGCCCCCCATCTCACCCACTGGGACCTAGCCCCCCCCATACAGCGCCCCCTTCCCCATGGTGCCCCATCTCACAGGGCACCCCGTCCCTGTCGCCCTTCTTCACACTCTGCCCGCTCGCCCCTGGATGGGAGGAAGGCAAGGATTTAGGGACACAAATTCATTACCTTGGGAGCAGAGCTCACAATAACTTCTCTCTCTTCCTAGGGCAGGGCTCAGCTCCCCTCTGTGCAGAGCCACCCCGACCCCTGGCCCCACTCTGCACTGGGCCTTGCCAGCCATCCGGTTCCCCAACAGCCAGGGGAAGGGCTCCAGTCAGGCTGCAGAGCCCGATGCTTTCCCCATGGCCTCCCTGATCCCTGTAGCTCCTCTCCCCACACTGCCCCCGTCTGCTCTTTTTTGCCCTTGCTGCCTTTTTCTTCCTCCCTGGAGTGGTGCTGCCAGTCTGCTAGATGGGAGCCACAATGAATAGCTCTACCCAGTGCTCCAGTTTGCAGCTCGTCTCCCATTTTACATTCTCTTTGAGCACAATGCTCAGCGTAATAACGTTTCTAGGATAGAAATGTTGCTATGTCCTACAGAAACAGTGGTACCAAACTATAGCCTTACTTTTCCCCAGCCCTGCATTACTCCCCTCTTTAAAACTACATTAAATTAATAGATTTTAAAATCATGATTTCATGGGGCAATCATGATACTTTAGTTAAAGTGTTAATAACTCTAGCCTTCCTATGCTTTTGGTATTTCCCATCAGCAGGCAGAAATCTGACCTACTAGAAGTTAGGTCATTGATTGCTGGGTTTTACAGCTACTGCCCCTGTTTGAAGGCAACGTGACTGGTAGTATGGGGTCTCTCAACTACTGTAAGTCATAAATGTAAATTTCTTTTGGTGATTTCATCTGTCTGCAGTTGACGGTCACAACAGGGGATGGTGTGTGTGTGCGTGACTATCCATTTCTTCTGTCCCTAATGACTCATCAACGGTATGAACTGAGTGTTCGTGTCCTGGCAGATTCAGACAGCTTTCTTACTAGGACTCTAAAAACACTGCTTGCACTAGGCTTCCTCTTTTCCAAACTGCTTTCATAACTATTTCACAGGCACTCTTGAACATTTTTCTTTACCAGTCTGTGTACCTGGCATCGTTACTGCCCTCTTTGTTCTGTTCAAAATCAAAAAGATTATCTGTGTATAATCTTGGAGACCTTTCATAAAGCAGGAGAAATAGAGAATAACTAATTGTTTCATGCTTGGTACAGTTACAGGTTTGCACTGCTTGGTTTAAATTTTCCAGGTGGACTTGTATTTGTCAGTCAGGGTTCAGGAGGCTGTTAATACTATTCTGTTAAATCTTTCAACTGGATTTCCTTATGACTGGCAAGTTGTGTCGTAAATGAGCTGTGTGTGTCCTTTTATATTCATAACATCTCAAGAACAGTTGACTCTCAAATTCCTTAACCAGGGTCCTGGTGGATCTCTTCAGATAATCCAAAAGAAAGTGTCTGAATATTTTAGAAGCTGCTGTTTTACTTAATCTGTTGGTTGTTGGATAGGATACTACAAATTTAGTAGTGCCTCTGTTTCTACCACCCTGCCTCATTACTTAGTGAGAGTCTTGGCTTCCTCTTTTCCCTTTCCTGCTGCTTCTATAAATCATTCCTGCCTTTCTACTCCATCTCCTTGTCTGAGCAAAGCTCCATCAGACTTTCTTCCCACTCCATGTTGCTGTCATCTACTGCCACTTGACTCTTCCCCAGCCAGCTTTCTCTCAGATTTGACATGTGACTCCTTTTTCTTCTCATCACAACCTCCCACACCTATTCTTGGTGACTTCAATTTCTGTGTTGATGTCTCATTGGCTTCATTAACTACACACCTCCTTGCCTTCACTCATTTGATCACTCAGCTGTGGATCAGATCATCCATTCAGTAGAAAAGCTGATCACTTGACACTGACTTCACCAGCTATCTTTTCATCTTGGAGCTCTCATTATGGAAGTTCTCTCTTTCTGATTGGCACTTTATCTCTTTTAACATAGACCACTTGCCCCCTGGTCCTCAGGCTCCACCTGCACCTGATGTGACCTCTGTCCCTTTCAAGATGTCCGTGCTCTCCCTCCAGCATTGACTTCACCCTTACACCATTTGTTTCCTCTGCTCCTGTTTCTTATTTCATTGCAATGTTTCTTTCTTCTTCTTTAGCTCTGCCATCTTTCTGGTCAAACAGTAATGCATTTCACAGTCCCTTTTACATATATGCAGTCTTTGACTCTGTCCTTTAAACACTCTTCTCTCTCTGCCATATCCCTCTCCATGCAGGAATTTGCTTACTTCAAAGGCTAAATTGATAAAATCCTTCATGATTTCACTCCTCACTTTCATTTTACCTTTCCATACTCAACACCCCTTTCTGTATGTGTCCTGTCTGCTCTCTCCATTTCCATCTCGTCCATCTACCCATGTATCCCAATCTTCTTAACCATCCTAGCCCCTGTATTCTTTCCTTCAGTCCATTGCTGTCCTATTTCTTTTATGGTCTAATCTCCTCTATCTTCAAAGCTAACCATCAACCCCTGCCTGCCTCTCTATCTACCCTACCTTTGAAATTGAACGTGCAGTTTACAACAGTTGCCTTGAGTTCTCTCCTTCATCTTCATTCTAGATTCATAGAATCATAGAACTGGAAGGGACTTCGAGAGGCCATCTAATCTAGTCCCCTGCACTTGTGGCAGGATTAATTATCTTGACCATTCTTGACAGGTGTTTGTCTGACGTGCTCTTAAAAATCTCCACTGTTGGAGCTTCCACAACCTCACTAGGCAATTTATTCTAGTGCTTAACCACCCTGACAGTTAGGAAGTTTCTCCTAATGTCCAACCTAAACTTCCCTTGCTGCAATTTAAATCCATTGTTTCCTGTCCTGTCCTCAGAGGTTAAGAAAAACAATTTTTCTTCCTCCTCTTAATCACAGCCTTTTTCATACTTGAAAACTACTATCATGTCCCCTCTCAGTCTTCTCTTTTCCAGACTAAACAAGTCCAATTTTTTGAATCTTCCCTTGTTTTCTGGATCTGTAATCATTTTTGTCGCTCTTCTCTGGACTTTCTCCAGTTTCTCCACATGCTTCCTGAAATGTGGCACCCAGAACTGGATACAATACTCCAGATGAGGCCTAAGTAGAGCTGAGTAGAGCCGAAGAATTACTTCTCGTGTCTTGCTTACAACGCTCCTGCTAATACATTCCAGAATGATGTTTGCTTTTTTTGCAACCATTACACTGTTGACTCATATTTAGCTTGTGGTCCACTAAGCTCCACCCCCACTCCCAGATCCCTTTCCACAGTACTCCTTCTGAGGCAGTCATTTCTCATTTTGTATGTGTGCAACTGATTGTTCTTTCCTAAGTGGAGTACTTTGCATTTGTCCTTATTGAATTTCATCCTATTTACTTCAGACCATTTCTCCAGTTTGTCCAGATCATTTTGAATTTTAATTCTAGCCTTCCCAGCTTGGTATCATCCACAAAACTTAATGGCATAGAGGACACTTATAATCACTGATGAAGATATTGAGCAGAACTGATCCCTGCAGGACCCCACTCGCTATGCCCTTCCAGCATGACTGTGAACCACTGATGATTACTCTCTAGGAACGATTTTTCCAACCAGTTATGCACCCACCTTATAGTAGCTCCATCTAGGTCGGGGTGGGCAAACTTTTTGGCCCGAGGGCCACATCTGGGTATGGAAATTGTATGGTGGGCCCTGAATACTCACGAAATTGAGGGTTGGGGTACGGGAAAGAGTGAGGGTTCTGTCTGGGGCTGCAGGCCCTGGGGTGGGGCCAGAAATGAGGAGTTCAGTGTGCGGGAGGGGGCTCTGGATGGGGGCAAGGGGTTAGGGTGCGGGTGGGGGGCTGAGGGCTCCGTCTGGCAGTGTGGGCTCTGGGGTGCAGGAGGGTGGAATCTAGGAGTTCGGAGGGTGGGAGAGGGATCAGGGCTGGGGCAGGGACAGGGGGTTGGGACATGAGAGGAGATCGGGGCGCTGGCTGTGGGCGGCGTTTACCTCAAGCAGATCCCAGAAGCAGTGGCATGTCTCCCCTCCGGCTCCTGTGCAGAGGTGCGGTGCCGGCCAGGCGGCTCTGCGTGGTGCCCCGGCTCTGCGAGGTTCCCGGCCAATGGGAGCTGCAGGAGCGGTGCTTGCAGCGGGGGCAGCATGTGGAGCCTCCTGGCTGCCCGTACATGTAGGAGCCGGAGGGCAGACATGCTGCTGCTTCTGGGAGCCACCCGGAGCGGGGCAAGCCCTGGATCCCGCTCCTCAGCAGGAGTCAAGGACTGGATTAAAACATCTGAAGGGCCAGATGTGGCCCCTGGGCCATAGTTTGCCCACCCCTTGTCTAGGTTTTATTTCCCTAGTTTGTTTATGAGACGGTCATGCAAGACAGAATCAAAAGCTTGACTAAAGTCAAGATCTACCACGTCTACTGCTTTCCCACTCCCGCAACCCCCCCCCCGCCCCCCCCGCATCCACAGGGCTTGTTACCTTGTCAAAAAAAAGCTGTCAGATTGGTTTGACACGATTTTTTTTTTGACAAATCCATGCTGACTTGTTACTTATCACCTTATTATCTTTTAGATGTTTGCAAATGATTGCTTAATTATTTGCTCTATTATCTTTCCGGGTACAGAAGTTAAGCTGACTGGTCTGTAATTCCCCTCATTGTCCTTATTTCCCTTTTTTATAGATTGGCACTATATTTGCTCTTTTCCAGTCTTCTGGAATCTCGCCTGTCTTCCATGACTTCTCAGAGATCATTGCTAATGGCTCAGATATCTCCTCAGTCAGCTTTTTGAGTATTCTAGGATGTATTTTATTCAGGCCCTGGTAACTTGAAGACATCTAATATGTCCTAGTCATTTTTAAATTCTTCCTATCTAGCTTCCACGGTCTCCTCTAAACTGCTTGCAGTTCTAAAGATCTCTTCCTGGCCAAGTCTGAAGACTTCTATTCCATTCCTACCCTCTTCGGTAATATCAAAAGCAGCAGAGGTCAATCATCATGAGCACTCTCCCTGGAATTCTGCAAAACTGTCCTGTGATTATTCTCTTCAGGCTTCTCCTATCTCTCTGATAGTTCTCTTCCTTCTGTCCTCCACCACTGTCTCTGGAGTTACTTCTAAGCCCCTTCCTCTTTATTTTTTTTATTTTACAGCTAGTTTTATCTCCTTCTGGCTCAGTGGTTCTCAAACTTTTGTACTGGTGACTCCTTTCACGCAACAAACCATTGAGTACAACCCACATTATAAATTAAAAACACTTTTTAAATATTTAACACTATTATAAATGCTGGAGGTGAAGTGGGGTTGAGGTGGAGGCTGACAGCTTGTGACCCCCCATATAATAACTTTGTGATCCCCTGAGGGGTCCCGACCCCCAGTTTGAGAACCGCTGTTCTATCTAATCCTGCCCTACAGCATGCATCTCTGGTATCTGTCCTTGGATGCCGCACCATCAATTTAAGTTTAACATGAGTAGTACCAAGCTCCTTCTGTTTTCTTTCACACTTTCTCAGCTGTCCCATCTGTCTTTGTAGAAAACACCACCATCTTCCCTGTCATTCAAGACTTTAATTTGGGAAGTATTTTTTATTTCTCCTTCCTTACCTCACACACTTAGCTATATGCAAATACCGTTGCTTCTTCGACCACAATATTTCTCTGATCTGTCCTTTGTTTTCTATCCCTTCAGCTAAATATCTCATTTAGGCCCTCGTGATTGCCTGACTTCATTGCTGCACTGTTCTTCTTTCTGATCTTCTTGACACTCGTATCACCCTTCTTTAATTCGTACAAAAATTGCTGCTAACATAGCCTTCCTTGCCTGTTGTTTAGACCATGTCATCCCTCCAGTGACTCCCCATCCACCTGAGGTTTGAAATGGTCACTGAAGTCTTTGCATAACTGCTCTGCCCTTGTCTCATTTCTCATCAGCCACCTTCTTTGCTGCCCCATCAATGCCAACTTCATTTGACAATTTATCAGCTTCTCGTGCAAATGTATCTATGCTGTCTCCTGTACTTACATCTATGCACACGATTCTTTTAAAGACCAGCTGCAGTTATGATGCCTATGGGGCACTATCTTACACTGACAAGTATGAGATGTACAGAGGATTAATTGGTATAGCTTGTTTATTTACAGAAAACCTTTTAATTGTTATGCCGTGGCCCATCCCCACCTTGACCACTATACTAATTTTTACCTTTTATCTTTTATTTATTTTTTTGTCTGTAGTGTATGAGCTCCTTAGGGGAAAGTACCTAGCATATTGTGAGTGCTGTGTGAAACTAACAAAGCCACAGGGCAGACTTGTGATTTTTTTTTTTTTTTTTTTGTGGGCACTGTGGAGGGGGAGGGTGGTAAGAAAGAGACACTTGCATGTGGGGAAAAACACTTCATAACAGTTGTGAAAAAGTAGCTTTACGTTCAGACTACATGAAGCAGAGCAAAATTTTGTTTAGCTTCACTAGGGTAGTAGTGGTGCCATAACAATTTCTCAGAGGGGTAGCCATGTTAGTCTGGATCTGTAAAAGCAGCAGAGAGTCCTGTGGCACCTTATAGACTAACAGACTTATTGGAGCATGAGCTGACAGATCTGACAAAGTGGGTATTCACCCACGAAAGCTCATGCTCCAATAAGTCTGTTAGTCTATAAGGTGCCACAGGACTCTCTGCTGCTTTTACAATTTCTACTATTCTCTCTTAAAGTGGTCTTGGGGTTTATCCAAGAAAGCCCAAGTTTAAACTCAAGGAAAACTTGGATTTTGTGTTGTTTTGCTGTGAAGTTCTTTACCTTAATAAGGGAGAAAAACAGAATTTGCCATTGAATCAACAGCTTCCCTTTTTGACTCTGGTATTGGAGATACCGTATAATTTCTTTCCACACTTTAATAGTTTTGTTTGTTATTGACTGAATTGTTGACATAATTCTGTACTTCTAAACTGGCTGATCAGAACTATGGGAAGTGTATTTCCTCCCAACACTATCAGAGAGAAAGCAAGATATCAGAGTCTTTCTTAATATATGCACTACAACTAGGAAGGTTGGAAATGTACTCTTTTACTTACACCTTTTCATTGCATTAGGTTAGATTAAGATTTGTGTGAGAAGGGCTTGGGATCTTTCGGGCAATATAATGCCATGAATGGGATAAACAGAGCACATCTTATTCTATAAACTTCTGGTTGTGACCTTGGCTTTACAGATTAAAAGAATACATTGCTACAAAGGCTGATGATGACAGACCATGCAACAACTCTCACATGCAAGGTGTTTCAAAATAAAATGCTTGGAGCTAATCTCAAAGCAATTATTTTCATAGCCCTTTTGATAAAACTTGGTTTTCCTCATATCTCTCTGAATATTTGGATGATCTGTTATTTACTAGATGGACAAGAACAAGAAGCAGTGGTCTCAAGTTGCAGTGGGAGAGGTCTAGGTTGGATATTAGGAAACACTAATTCACTAGGAGGGTGGTGAAGCACTGGAATGGGTTACCTGGGGAGGTGGCGGAATCTCTATCCTTAGGTTTTTAAGGCCTGGCTTGACAAAGCCCTGTCTGGGATAATTTAGTTGGGGTTGGTCCTGCTTTGAGCAGGGGGTTGGACTAGGGGCTTGGCTACATTAGACATTTCAGAGCGCTGCCCCGGCAGCGCTTTGAAGTGTGAGTGTAGTCAAAGCCGCAGCGCTGGGAGAGAGCTCTCCCAGTGCTGCTTGTAAACCACATCCCTTACGGGTGTAGCGTGCAGCACTGGGAGCCGCGTTCCCAGCGCTGCCGCCCTGATTACACTGACACTTTACAGCGCTGCATCTTGCAGCGCTCAGGGGGGTGTTTTTTCACACCCCAGTTGCAGCGCTGTAAAGTGCCAGTGTAGCCAAGGCCTGAATGAGCTCCTGAGGTCCCTTCCAACCCTGATATTCTATGAATGTTGCCCAGGGAGTTACTCCGTACAATGTTGCCCTTAATTATCACACAGTGGTGAGAGATTTTGCAGTTATACTTGTCTGTAATGTTAAAAATACTACAGCAGGTATATTTGTGTTCCGCTGATTTTTCTTTTATAAATTAATTCACCAGTTTATAATTAAACACAGAAAGTTCATCTTAACTTATTAAATACAGAAAACTAAACTAATGCAGTAATTAAAATTGCAAATTAAAATGCACATGCATCAGAAAATGAAAAAGTCAAAGTTCTTGTTGTAGTTCTTAGCTTGCTCACTGTGTACGTACTGATTGTTAATGTACACATTTAACAGCCTAAGTTGTAATAAAAAATACTACATACTTACACTGTGGCTGAATTACTTTTGATCTTCATTTCCTTGCTTTCTGTTTAGTATAGTACATGGACGTTACAGCTGATGAGCAGTAACAACAAGAAACAGGTCCCTTCCTTGAGCAGGAGTCAGTGTGAAAGCATAGTGCTTATACGCACAGCACAATATGATACCCAACAGGTGGAACATGAAGTATAGTGGTAGCTGCAATGCGTTGTTGAATGATGGATTTGAAGCATTTGTGCAGTTGGTTTTAAGATTTCAGATTTAAGTAAATTATATATAGTTTCCCCTTTTGAGACGTAACGGGGAGTGATCCTTTTAAGTGTGGCACTGGAGTTGCATAACTGGTGTCTGGAACTCAGAAAATTTTATTTTCAACCACTCAATACATATGGTAAATAACGATCTGTGTCATTTTAATTATCTTTTTTTGTGTGTCTGCGTCTCAACTTTTCACGGGCTTGAAAAATTATGCCCATTAGTCAGTAGTAAGTGGGACGTTTTCCCTCATGAGTTTCGGGACCTACTCCATAACATTCTTTGGAATGTAAGTTTTGATTGAAATAAGTCTCTAGTCTTCCAAATGTAAAGTAGTGCAGTGATGTCTTCCAGAGTATGCAAACCACACAGCCACAGTGCCTCTGCTGCTGCTCACTTCTTCTGCAGCAGAACAAAATTAATGACTATTTTCACTGCTATCTAGTAAGCTGGGGTAATGGCAACAACAACAAACACCTTATGCAGCAACAAGTCTTAGAATCCCGTCTACAGACTCCATCTCTCAGAGCTCTCTCTATAAGACACTCAAAAGAGCTGTGTAGATGTTTGGCTCTGATTGGGGCTCAGGCTGTATAACCCACCCTCTTCCCCAGGCTTCAGAGCCCAAGCTCCATCACAAGCCCAGACATCTACGTGGCTATTTTTAGCACCATAGTGGAACCAAATCTGTAATCATTGGCTCAGAGATTTTCTGTGTTGACATACCCAGTGAAATTGTCAGCAGTCAGTGCTCTGCTCATGCTTGAGAAAGCTATGAGCAGCAGCAGAGGTGAGCACTACATCTTGGAGGATGGGGACTCAAATGCAGGGGCGGCTCCAGGCCCCAGCATGCCAAGCTCATGGTTGGGGTGGCAAGCCGCGGGGGGTGCTCTGCTGGCGCCACGAAGGCGGCAGGCAGACTGCCTTCGGCAGCTTCCTGCGGGGAGTCCGCTGGTCCCACGGCTTCGATGGACCTCCCACAGGCGTGCCTGCGGAGGGTCTGCTGGTCCTGCGGCTTCGGTGGACCTGCGGGAGGTCCACCGAAGCCGCAGGACCAGTTGACCCTGCGCAGGCAAACCACCGGAGGCAGCCTGCGTGCCGTTCTTGGGACAGCAGAATCACTAGAGCCACCCCTGCTTAAATGGATGCTGAGAAGTGAGAATAGCAGACTCTCTTCCTAGTATCCAGAAAGTTTAGTCTCCCTTTCAACAGGTGGGAGATGGTGCTTGAAACTTAGCCTCTGGCTAGTCGATGTCTGATAATATAAAAGATGGTGCCCCCAAACGGGGTCCAGGGACAGTGGACCAGGGACCTTGCTAGAAATCCCAGTGCTGTTTCTTTTTGTAGACTGTGGGTAATATTGGGTGGCCTTCTCACCAGGGGATTCTGCTTCCTTTTGTTATGTATCGACCTCTGGCTAGTAAGTGTCGGGTAATTCTGCCCCTCCCTTTCCCCCCCCCCCCCCCCCCGGCCCTGCTGCATGCAGTTATACAAGGTATGCAAGTAACTTTTTAGTTCTGAATATCTAGGAGAGTTTTTAATGGTGGCTTTTCCCCCCCTAATTGTGACCATTTCTCCCTGGGGTCTAGCCCTACGTAAAGTTTGACGTTACGGCATTGGTGTTACAGCATTCAAACCATCTCTGAATTATCTGCACCAGAAATCATTACAGTGTTAAAAGTATTTTTTTTTAACCACTTCAGCCTTTGAGTTATCTGAGGAGGCTTTCTTCAAACTTTAAAACACAATCTTTGGGCTGAGACCAGACATGGAAATTCCTTATCTTGAGAGTTTTGCTGGAAATTATGCAAACGAGAAAAGATTGTCTTGCAACCATCACCACAAGTGTTGGAATAAAAACCCGTAATATACTGTCCCCAACCTACCTTGTGTAAAAACATTGTGTCAACCTTTAGATTTTAAGCTTGGTGGTGGTTTTTCAGTGCATGTGCTGTATCCTGAAATTGTCCACTTTGGTTTGCCCCTTATGAAAAGAGGGCAAGCTTATTGTAGTGGCTCATGGTATGGTAAAGAATCAGCTGTCTTTCTAGCTTTATTCCTTCTTCTGAGGAAGTCTTCTCACTTATTGTAGCTACATTTGTATAATTATCCAAAAGGGCAAAATACTCTTTCAATTAAATGCATTTCAGTGGTTACTTTTTTGACTGACCTAATTATCTTTTGCAAGCTAACTTGAGTGCAACTGTGCATCACACATCTTTTCTTCTTTGAATTTCTTTCACTTGGAGAAGCTGGTGGAAAAGGCTATCATTCTTTCCAACCTCTGCTGCCGGACGCCAGTTTTTACAAAGTGTGCTGCCTTATGTCCTTTCCCTATTGATCTGAATTTTTATTCAAGCTACCAGTTCGTGGACAGTGCTTGGAAAAGTTTAGTTGTACTGGTTCACCATAGGGAACAATTCTATATTGGCGGAGGAATGAAGAAATTCTATTAGTTCATCCAATCCATTTTTAATATCTGTGATTTTTATGAAGCAATTCCCTTCCATTGCATTTGATGTCATTGTATCAAATCTCCAACCATCCTGGGAGTCTTCTAGAGAGACTCTGAATTTTTGACATAAAAAAAAGCCAGAACTTCTTATGGATCCTTTTCAGGCTGTCTTTGTACATCATAATGGAGCAAAAAGGGCACAAATCTTAACTCCTTTGTTTTTGAAGACCGTCTTTAAATTTTTAAAGATTACAAGTAGGGGAAGAAGCAAAGACAGTTTCTACAGACCATACCCTATGTAGCACTAGAGTTGGAGATTAATGCTTTATGGTATTTAGAAGCTGGGATTCCAAGTTACTTTTCCTATGGTAGTTCCTAGCTGTAGCTGTTCTAAAGATAATAGCTGCTAAAATGAGGGGCAGGGGGCATGTGAGCTAACCTGGTATTCAGAATGTACTGATATTACGGGCTGGTGATTTGCTCAGTGCTGTGTAGTAAGTTAAGAATCCCTGCTTTCCAATAATACTTGTTTCTAAGATCTTGAAATTTTTAAAATTAACTGATCCTGTGGTCTAAATGGTATTTTTTGATAGTTGTTCAAGAAGGAATATTCCAAGTCCTGTACTGAGATGACTATGTTAATTCCTTCCTTATTCATGAGCTGTAGAAGCTATTTTAGTGCCATAGCCAATGACAGCAGCCTTTTTTTTTTTTTCTTTACTGGAGTTCTTCTTCAGACTTCACCCATTATTTTAAATAGGGACTTCAGGAAAATGGGTATTTGCAAAAATAACTTCCTCCTCCTAAGGCAGTAAGATGATCTGTGAGTCAGGGACTTGGTATATTATTCCCCTCCCATGAATCAGGCAGAACCCTCTTTATGTAAATACGTACTTTAATTGCCTGCAGAATCCTCAAGCACTACCATCTTACTTCTGGTTCAATTATTTTTTAGTTATAGGGCTAACATTTTGGACCCGTAAGCAAGTAAATTTTCTTCACGGTATTCAGATAAATGCAAATTAGCAGTGTAACCCCCACACCCACCCACCCTATACCCCTGTTACAGGAAATGTGCAAACTTGTGACTTTTTCATTTCTTTTTGCAATGTTGTTTGCTATCACTCAGATTTTGCTATTCATACAAGACTTTCACCGAGCTTGACTCCCTGCTTCATTATACAGTGATATGGAAAATGCATATGGCTAAGGCAAGCAGGATTTGGTTCACGGTGTTGAATTTGTGATAATATGTTCATTTAAAGTCATAAAATATCAGGGTTGGAAGGGACCTCAAGCCAACCCCCTGCTCAAAGCAGGACCATCCCCAGACAGATTTTTGCTCCAGATCCCTAAATGGCTCCCTCAAGGATTAAACTCACAACCCTGGGTTTAGCAGGTCAATGCTCAACCCATTGAGCTGTCCCTCACCCCAAACATTTGTCGTAATCTTGCATATGCACGTGGTAAAACTTCACAGTAGGATCTTCATGTGGAGAAACTCATCTTTGCCTGTGAGGAAAAGAGCTGTTCTGAAATAATTGCGAAGGCAGTATAGAAAGAAAGACTTTCAAGTTGCCTTTGTGTAGGTTTTCAAGACTGGATTTATTTATCTTTAAGATGTATTGGTGAAACTTCTAAAGAATTTGGTTTATAAATTGTTTAGTAGGTGGGGGGAAATGCAGGATAGTTTCTAATGCTGGATATATAGTCTTGCTGTGGTCTCTGTATGTTCCTCGTACCACCAAGATCAAGTCAATGAAAATAGTTTTTTAAAAAAATCTAAAATGAGATTATGCCAAAATTGTATTGGAAATAGTAGAAAATGCAAACTGTATGTTTTCCCCCTTAGAATGCTGCTGTCAAGGTTCCACGAAACTCCTTAGAACTGTTCCCTTGTCTTTTTTTTCCCTGCTAGAAATGTGAAATGGCTTGTTCTTTTCTCTGTTGTTCTTCTCACTGTTTTGAACTTCAAAGTCCACTCATAAATCGTCAGATTTTATTAAATGCAATTTCTCATTGACAAACCAGTTTGAGCGAAGGACACCCTTTAAGCGATTACTTTGCAAATTGCTATAAGTGTCTGTGGTGGATGGCAAGATCATTATTTCTTACAGCAGTACTGTACAGGTCATGAGGTCTTGCAATGGCTGTGATGTTTTGTGTCCTCAAGTTCTAACTTTAGAAACTGTAAAAGGATGACAAATTTCTTTCGTTTGAGAAAGCTACTGATCAGGCTCTAGGGGAATGCATAGGAGGAGAGGCAGCTTTCTCTGTGGAATTGTCCTGAGGTCTCTAATTTGATGGTTATATCTTGCTCTTTTCTCTCACCCTAATTTCACATTTTCATGAAGCTAAAAATAAATTAATTGGAACTAACTTGCAGATAACTGTTAAAGATATAATCTAATATTGTCCTAATAAGACTTCAAAATATTCTAATATTTAGGACTTGTGATTTCAGAGCTGCAATGGAATTCAAGGAGTCTGTGAAGCAGATTGTATTTACTGCTAATTACACAAAATTTGAATGAAATAATTTATATTATTTCAGCGACAGAGAAAACTGCTCTGAAAATAGGGTGTTCTTTCTTTGGTCTGAGAACTATTGAAAAAGAGAAAAAGCATTTCATTATTGATATTCAGATAGATTGTAAATCATTTGTGTATGAAAGTTATGTGGAGTACCCTTATTTATGATGGGTAGTTCTGTTTTCTAGTCAAATGCCTACTATTTTCAAATAGGTGTTTTTTAAGCACTTTAATTAAAACACTTTCAGTGGTGGTTAAAAGTATGGATTTTTCTCCCATCATAGGTGTATAATTGTAACTGTCAAATATCATTCTGTTACTGATTTGCCAGTTCTGTTAGGTGTCATACGTAATGACTGTGTATGTTGTCATAGCTGCCATGAGGGTACCTTTCTAATCCTGTGAAAACAAAGTAATAAATGAGTCATAGAATCTACTGACTGCAAAGATGATATTGTAATTGTAATCATATGACATGGATGGATTCATAAATGGTTTATAAACAAACTTTTTCAAGATTGTCAGTTTCATACTGCCTCGTTGATAATATATTAATAATTCAAGTGTTGGTTCATGCACTCTAAATTACACTTAAATTATGTTGAAAATTTGCAAATACGATGTAAGGAGTAGGGGAGCACTTCATGAAGAAGTAGGTGTGGGATCGTTGCATTAGTGTTACGTTTAGTCCCTAAAGAACAACAGAATATAAGATGTTC
Source organism: Chelonoidis abingdonii (assembly GCF_003597395.2). NCBI lineage: Eukaryota > Metazoa > Chordata > Testudines > Testudinidae > Chelonoidis > Chelonoidis abingdonii. The sequence goes on from NC_133774.1 coordinate 134,683,626, forward strand.
ATTCTCCTCGATGACTGAGAACAGCTTTGTAGTGCTGTACAATGAAAAGTCTGCTGCTTCCCTTCCTAGCAGAAGTGTTGAGTTGTGTGAGCATGCGGAACAGATGTACATATGCAGTATAGAAAGGAGAAGTATGGTCACCTAGTGAGTATGTCCGCACTGCAATAAAACATCTGTGGCAGTCCTATGTTAGCTAACCCAGGCTTGTGGGGCTATAAAATTGCAGTATAGATGTCTGGGCTCAGGAGAGGCTCTCAGAACCCAGGCTCCTGCCTGAGCTGGAATGTCTACACTGCAACTTTAGGGCTCGGCCTGTTCAGCTACGGTCAGCTGACATGGGCCAGCCATGGATATCTTATTGCAGTGTAGACATACCCCAGTGACTCTTCCAGACTTGGCTTTGTCTTCTGAGGTATTGCCTCAGGATGTGAAAGTCCTTCTGGTAAAGACTCTAGCACACAGGAGACCCTGTGCTCAAATAATAAGAACTCTATTATAGTAAGAGAATAACTTGTAAATAAGCTCATGAAAATCTTTGCTAATCTACAGACACAACAGAGTTACAATAAACACATAGTGATATTTCTTGATAATTACTTCTGATAAAAAAATTTCATATTTACATACTAAAAGTTAGTTTCTAACCTCCTGAAATAACTGACCACATGTAATGCTGCCACTCTGAAACCTGTTACATATAATGTGGTATACAGTTTTGGGTGGGGGTGATAAGACAGCTAATATTTATTTGTCACTGCAATGTGTTTAAATGTCTTAGTAAACTGGGCGGGGGGGAATCGGTGGGGCAGGGTGGAGTGTCGTCGGAGGCCAGGTCCATACTGGAGACTCTTGCTGATATGATGTCAAGAGTGCTTTTTTTAACAATGTTTTTATACTGGCAAAAACTCTAGTGTAAATGCAGTTATATCCGGGTGTTTTTTTTTGTTGTTTTTTGGTTTTTTTGTCCAGGAAACCAGTATAAGCTGTACCAGCTGAAGAACATTTTTTGCTGGTAGAAATTGCGTCTACCCTAGGTGGGTTGTCTGCCATTATAGCTATACTGGCAAACCTTTTGTAGTGTAGCCTGGACCCAAGAGAGGGTCCAGAAGCTAGTAACCTCTTAGTTCTGATCTCTGCTTTGATAGCCACTGTATGGCCTAGGGCAAGCCAGTGTAACCTTTGTTATATAGAAACTTGGGCTAATATTTCATACCTTTGTGATACAGGTAGGTATCAGGAGGTTTAATTAATGCATGGTTTGTACAGTCCTTTAAAAACACAAAGCACTATGTAAGTTCAAAGTAAGGGGTGGATTGGGTCATGAACTGTGATTTGCTTTCACCATTTCAGGCCTTTACTTTGAGCACTGAAATCTTAAATCCTCGCACTGAGTACTATACTCATACGCTTAAATAGTTAAACTGAGGCACTCCTTTCCCCTGTAGTGCTTTCCGCATAAAGGTGTGTGGGTTTTTTCGGGACTGACTCATGGGATTGGTCTTAGAGTAATTATTGCCCCCCCCCCATCCTGACCCCTCCCCCCGCAAAACAAGTTAATGGAGAAAATCTTTATAATGGAATTGTCAAGGAGAGGCTCTCTGAAAGATGGATATGAATTTTTTAAATTGATTTCTATTTTTGCATGGTAACAACAACTTTTGTAATACTTAAGTTTTGAGTGAAAATTGACTGGTGGTGTTCAGTGAAAAACATGTAGCAAATTATTCTTCTGTCTTAATGCTCCATTCTGAAAGTTTGCACACTTTGTTGTTTTGTTCATTGCCTAGCAGAGGTCCTGTGTGTGCAGACAAGTATTCTGCTAGTGCAGTATTCTGTTCTCTCATGCAGTAATTATAGGCTCATGTATGGGGATGACGCACACCTAATCCAGGCTTGCTACTAGTTGCACAGTTGATCATTGGGGAACACTTTTTACCTCAGGGAACACCTCTAGGTACATAATCTTAATGGCTTTATTTCTGCAACCTAATATTCATAATGCAAGGAGAGAAACTGGCTACTACTGTTGCTGTAACCAAGGATCTAAATTGTAGATACCTAGAATCAGTACGTCAGCCTCCTATTCCTGTTTAGAGCAGTGAGGGAAATCCATGCTCACCTGTGGAAGAAGAACTTTACTAATGCTAACTTTCTTTTATTAAAAGGAGGATGTATGAAAAATTAGAGCAGTAATCGAGGCAGAGATGGTAATATCTTGTGGAATGGATTGTCATGCCTTATGGTGGGTTGGAGAATACCACTTGTGTGGCACAGACTCTATATGATTCTACAATGTAAAATTTTGCTTGTAAGAGAGATTTTTGATAACCACAGTAATATTTTACTTGTCTTTTTTATAATGGCAATGCATCAAGGTAAAGGATGGGCTAGTAGATATTTTTCTTTGGACCTGAGCTGGTAAATGTTACATAAATTATTAAACCATTGATAAACCATAGCATTGCTTTTAAAAATGATTCATATGAAACATATTGCTCATACTTTAAAAGTTAATTTTGTGTCAAATGTATGTCAAGCAAAGGTTGTTTTTCTTTAACTGATTATATGGGAGCTTACATTGAACACTTGTCTGGAGTATTGGAGTGGTATTGGTAGGGGCTCTCCACGCATGCTTGGCCCATTGCTGGGTTGGTTGGAATTCTGTTTCAAGGTTTGGGCATGTTTCCTGCTCCAGAAGACGGAAGTAACAGATTTCCCTGCACCCCCATTGCACAACACTCCTAAAAAGAGTGTTGGCTTTCATCCACCCAAAAGCAGACATACAAAAAATCACCATAATGGTGGCAATCAGGCTTCATCGTGTTTGTCCCATTTTTCACACACTCCTCCCCAAGCAGTGATGGTGGCACTGAAACTGTTTCTGCAGGCTTGGCTAGACATTTCATCAGTTAAATCTCTGTTTGAATTTGGAAGTTTTCTTTACAACCATAAGGGCTTCAATTTGTAAACTTAGATTCTGCAGAACTTGATGTCAGTCAACCAGGAAAAATTCATACCCATCCTGAGCAAGTAGAGTTTTCAAGCCCTGCATGTCAGTACTGTCCGCATCGTGGCTGTCTGCACTTGTGTAGATAAATAGCTGTGCCATCATTTCTGAATCCCTGGAACTGCAAATACAGTATGAAGACTGCCTCATCTGTGGTCATTCCCATTTGCTCTCCTGAATTTAGTCACACTTCTCCATGCTTTGAAGCAGGCCACTGCATCAAGGTCACAGAACAATAGTTGATTTAAAGGGGATGCACTTGGGTGAACTTGATGCTAAAGTTGAAGGTTTGTAAATAATCTTTTACAAAGCTTAGCATCAGTAGAAACGTCCCCAAAGACTTCATAACACTTCCAGTAGAAACTGCCTTTTATTAAATGAATAAAAATTTCTTGTAATATTTGCAGTCCAGACTTTGCAACACCTTGTTAATATAGGACAAAGTGACATTGACAAAAATAAAACGAGTTCATTTTTCATTAGCCACTCTGAAAGTGTGCCCCCCCCCCCCCCAAAGCATAAGCGATTAAATCGTTTAAAAAATTCTTCCAGGTCTAATACCGAAGTTACTAGCGCCTTAAGTTAAGGGAATCTGTTTTTAAGTATTACTTTAACCTAACCATGTCCCTTTGAAAATAATGAAGCCAGATCACTGAAGTTGTAACCATGGTTGCTGTTAACAAACATTTAAACTCTCATTTGTATAGCCTAGTTGGAACAGAATACTTACTAGATATGTCATCTGTAGAGTTTAAGTAAGATTTTAGTATCCGGACATAGATCCTCAAACTCATGTTTGCAGATTGTCCAGTTTTTTGCAATCAGAGTTCAGATGTTCATGTTGTTTGAGGGTATCATTCATTTGGTTTCTTAACTGACGCTGCTGAATTTTAATGTTCCCCTCTAATTTGATGTCATATTAGTTTTTAGGGTAGAAAAACTTGAAATGGGTTTGATGTTGCTGTGCAAAATGAGATGAGTATATATCACTTACTTTCATACGGGAAATTATGTACAGGACAAAACCAGATTCTGAATTAACATTTGGATATAAATGCAAAAGAGAGAATGCAGGGAGCGTGAGGGAGATCCTAGTAGGTTTTATTGATATTTATGGATTTTTCCAACTTTTAAAATATTTGTTACTTCTGAATTATTTACATATATAGTTGAAAGTGGTTTGGATTCTAGAAATATTAGGTTCTAATTTAAATCTAAATGAAGATTTCACCTATTCTACAAATTTTAAAGAAGTGATGAGAATATCACGGTTATAATATCTATTCGCAAACAGTTACAATGTTAGTACTGTCAACGTCTAGCAGGAAAAAGGAGTGAGTGGTGTCACAGGTGACTAGAGAGGTCACATCCCTAATGGGTGGAATCAGCTATTATTGAATGTTGAAGAGGGAGTGTGTGTGTGTGGGCGGGGGCGGTTGTTAGGTTCCTGAGTTTACTAGAATTTGGAAACTTCTAGAATATGGATAGGGCACCTGATCCCGTAGTTTGCATAAAGCTGCTTTCTTTTTAGTCTTCAATATTGAATTCACGAGGTGCCTGTTTCTCTTTCTAAATGTGGTGAACCTGAAAGCTGCGACTAGTTGATTAGTGTTCAGGGGTTACCAAACATCCAGACAAGAATTTTCCTTGCTCAACATGTCTGAAGTTTTAAGACCATTGTAGGAAATATGTAATTGAATAGACTGAAAAAGCAAAACCAGGTAACGTTCTTAAAGAAAAATTAACATTGCCGAGTTAAGTAGCAAGGTTGTAAGAAAAGTTCATTGCTGAAAGTGCAGAAAATCTATTTTTCCAGTTTCTTTAAGATTTAATGTCAAAGTTTCATTCAAAGTCTATTGAAGTACAATTGGATCACTGTTAAATATGATAATTCAAATAACATGTAGCTATGAGGATCATGAAGTCCCTGTTCTAGGCCTTCCAGAAGTGCTTGAACATCACCTTCATTCACTAGTAGTCTCTGTTAGTCTTTGATGCGCACACAATTGCCCAGATCATCTGGTAATTATACCACAAAAAATCAACTGAAAGGCAAAGACTTTTCTTCTTGACTGGTGAGCTGCCTTTCTCATACATGACCATAATTATCATCTTAAAATGTTGCCTTTCCCACTTCATCTCCTTATGGATGTCCAGCTGCTAGTTTAAACTCAGTGTGGCCAAAACAAAGTGCTTAATCTTTCCTTCCCAGCTCTCTGCCTCCCTCCTGTCTTAGTTGCTGTGGTCAGTAACTACCATCCTCTCTATTGCTCAGGCCCATAAACCTGTGTTGTCTTCTGACTCTGTCCTCTCTATAGATATACCTACCCAGGCAGTGTCAGAATTTTACTGCTACTTCAGGCACAATATTTCGGTGATCCGGCCTTCCACATTTTGAAAACTCTTATCCAGGCTCTTATCAGCTCATGTCTCAAATACTGCAACTTTCTCCTCTCTGACAAATGCAATCTCTGCCCCAGTTATTTCCATTCCAAACACTGCTGAAAAGCAAATTTGAAAAGACCAGAACTTCTGATGAACCCAAATCAGCCAGCTGTAACTGAGACATTGATCCCTGTTTACATTGCAACAGCGATAACCTGCATTGCTTATTTGTCAGATTTTCCTAACCAGCACTTTCACTCTGACTCATGTCTCCACTTCATGAAGAAAAGCCATCTGTAAAAAATCTGCAAAGTCAGTGGTCTTCTTCAGATCTCACCTCTGTCAGTTTGCCTACAAAACACTTGATCGTGTCTGAGCAGTTGGTGTGCTGTGACAACTGCATGTCATCTCAGTCTTAGGCCATCTTGCCCATTTGTGTTTTTTATGATCTTATGCTTGGATCTGTTAGGTTTGGATGGGGCCTAGAACATTACGGGCTAGGGCCTGAAGGTGCTACTGCAATCGAAATAATTAATACTTGAACAGGATTTTAACAAATGAGGGTGGCAACGTTCTTGTCAGTGTGGTACAAAATAAACAATTTAAAGAAATGATTTATTGGTCTGTCCTGGCTTTGGAATCTTTGACATCTAGTGTGACATCTTCTATAACATAGAACTTCCCCAAAATCATTCCTAGAACAGACATTTTAGAAAAACATCCAATCTTGATTTAAAAATTGTCAGTGATGGAGAATGCGCCATGGCCCTTGGTAAATTGTTTTAGTGGTTAATCTCTCTCCTTGTTAAAAATGTGTGCCGTATTTCCAGTCTGAATTTGTCTGGCTTCAACTTCCAGCCATTGGATCATGTTATACCTTTCTCTGCTACGTTGAAGAGCCCATTATTAAATACAGTACTTATTCCCCATATAGGTCTGTACAGATTGTAATCATGTCGCCCCTTAACCTGCTCTTTGTTAAGCTAGATTGAGCTCCTTGAATTTATCAGCATAAGGCATGTTTTCTAGTCCTTTAATCGCTCTCGTGGTTCTTCTCCAAATCCTCTCCTACTTGTATTGTGGGCACCAGAACTGGACATAGTATTACAGTAGAGTTTGCATCAGTGCCAAATACAGAGGTAAAATATCCTCTCCTACCCAAAATACCCTGTGTATACATCCCAGGCTCGCATTAACTCTTTTGGCCACAGCATCATATACAGAGCTCAAGTTCAACCAATTATCCACCACAACCCCCAAATCTTTTTCAGAATCACTGCTCCCCATCCTGTAAGTATGGCCTGCATTCTTTGTTCCTAGATGTATACATTTTACAGTTAAACATACAAAAATGGATATTGTTTGTTTGTGTCCAGTTTTTACCAAGCGATCTAGATAGCTCTGAATGATTGACCTCTCCTCTTCAATATTCGCCACTCCTTTAATTTTTGTGTCATCTGCAAACTTTATCAGTGATTTTGTTTTCTTCCAGGTCATTGATAAAAATGTTAAATAGCATAGGTCCCTGCAGGAGTACACTGGAAACAAACCTGCTTGATGATGATTCCCTGTTTACAGTTTCATTTTGAGATCTATCAGTTAGCTAGTTTTTAATCCATTTAATGTGTGCCAGTTTAATTTTATATCAGTCTAGCTTTTTAATCAAAATGTCATGCAGTATCAAGTCAAAGTATATTACATCAACACTATTACCTTATCAACCAAACGTTGGTTTGTGTTAATTATATTACCTTCCTTTAACTCTTGATTAATCGAGTCCATCACCCATTCCCTTATCTTTTCTGGGATTGATGTCAGACTGAAGCCTATAGTTACCTGGGTCATTTTGTTTACTCCTTTTAAAAAAAAATTGGCACTATGTCTTGGGTGTGCACTGGACGGACCTAACTTGTAGGTCCCCGACTTAATTCTGCTAGTGGGGCTAATACAATAAAAAAATTAGTCAGAACAAAAAGAAAAATTGCTTGACATTAATGCAACATGTTGGTTGAAAATGAAGAAAAATGAATGTATGATAACTACAAGCATCTGTACAAAGAAAATTGTGTTCCTATTTTGAATTCTGAGGTATGACTATAAGTATCTCATGCTCTAGGCACTTCTGCTATTCATTAAAAGAACAACTGATCAAATAGCAAATCCAGCAGCTAATCCACCAGCAGTTGTCAACAAAACTCCCACCTTCCATAGATGAAGACTAAGCTTTCTAGCTTACACAGAGCTCTTCTTCCAGTTATGTGCTTTGTTCAGGGGCAATACCTTTTGTAAGCTAGGAGAACAAGAATAACAACAGCATCCCATCATTTTAATAGAAAACTGTTACTGTGGGGCAAATGGTAAGGAAAAATATCTGTTTTTTGCTTATCTTGTCTGTATGCTTCTTGCATCAGCAAATGCTGAAGGAATCTTAATCTGTCCATAGAAAAGGCTGAAATCAGTAGAAATGCAGATTGAGGGCTGCAGGCAAAACTTGTCAGCTGCAGTTTTGATGGTGCTTTCGTTAGGATGTAGGCAAAAGGTGGAGGCCTACTGCAGAAGAAGCACAATCACAACATTTGTGTTAGACCTTGTGATGACCATGAAGTAAATATTTTGGATGTTTGAGCATAAGAAGCTAAGGCTAGTAATCATTTGCATTAAATAAATAAGACACACTTTTCAAGATAAATACAAGATCTGAATGTGTATCAGATCTTATTCGTGATATTTGCAGAGTTGAAAATCAGGTCGTTAATCGTCCAATGGATCATTGCTACATACATTTAGAGTTCGTATGTAGATTATGAGAAGTCTTGTTTGACACTTTGCTTTTGTGGAGCTGTAAACCTGATTTAGCACAATTCAAGACATAAGTAAAGATAAGGAAACAGACTTAATTCATCCATGTAACCTTTTACATACCTGTTAAAATCATGGCTTTCATATTTCCTTTTAGCGAGACAAGGTCAGTGAGATAATATCTTTTATTGTACCAATGTCTGTTGGTGAGAGAGACAAGCTTTTGAGCTCCACAGAGCTCTTCTCAGGTCTGGGAAAAGTACTTAGAACAATGTTTCTCAAATGCGGCCACCAGGGACTTCTCATGCAGCCATGAAAACCTGTAATGGGGTGCAGGGGACAGCACTTTAGCCCCTCCCCTTCCCTCCCTGTTGCTCCTGGATGTGCTGCCCTGCACTGCCTCTGGAGACAGATGGGGCCCATTCCCCCCCCCCATCGCCCCAGGACACTGCTGCGTTTCTGGCCCCACATCCATCTCCTCCATGGTTCCAATACACTGCTGCCTTCCTGGCCTCACATCCCTCCCCCCATCACCCTGGGCCCCCACTGCTTCCCCCAACCCCTCATCCATCCCACCATCGTCTCTGGCCCCAGCTGCCTTCTTTTTCAACCCCCATTCTCCCCCCCCTCCCCATCTAGGGCTGGGTCCTGGGGCTTACTAGCTATCTGGAAGGCTGTGAAAAATGATATTAACCAAATACAAGTATCACTTTTCACAGCCTCCCAGATAGCTACTAAGTTTGCTGTGAAAAGTGATATTAACAAATATACACACACCACTTTTCACAGTATTATTTTTATTATTGAGTCCGACAAAAAAAACCCACATATATAAATTGCAATGATTTGGATGTGTATCTGTGCATATTTAATTGTTTTTCTTAAAGTTAATAAAGTATTTTAAGGAAAAGTGTGAGTGTGGCCACCAGCAAGATTTGGTGGCCACACTGAGGCCACCAAAAAATGTGTTGTGACACACTAAATCAAGAGTTCTCACATCTTAAATACAAGGTAGAACAATTGTTAGCACAGTTGTCCCCAATGCAGTGCCTGTGAGCGCCATGGCGCCCACCGGGGCATCTGTCTGCATCTGCATACTGGCTGGCGGACAAGCTTCTGCCGAAATGCTGCTGAAAAGTGACGTCAAGAGGCGTCACCGCCAAAATGCCGCTGATTTTTGGCGGCGACGCCTCTTGATGTTGCTGCTGCTTGGTGACATTTCGGGGGATGCTTATCCGCCAGCCACAGTCCTCGGTGGCTTGTCATCCGGCGCCCGCCAGACGAAAAAGGTTGGGGACCACTGGTTAGCATAAGCAATTAACACATATTTCAAAGAGACCATTCAAAGTGAATTGGCCTGTTAACACTCCTCCAGTTATAGGAGGCAAAGGGGGGTGGAGAGCAGCAGTAGATAAGGCTACATTTTAGTCATGATTTTTTTAGTAAAAGTCGGGGCCCGGGCAGTATACAAAAATTCACAGCCCGTGATCTGTCCATGACTTATACTATATACCCCTGACTAAATCTTGGGGGTGGGGCAGCCCACGGGTGCCATGGGTGCTTTGGGGGGGGTGGCCTGGGGGCACAGCGGGTGCTCTAGGGGGAGCAGCCTGCGACCCGGCGGGGGTGTGTGTGTTGGAGGGGCTGGCTGGCTCCCTGCCTGGCTCCGCACAGCTCCCCAGAAGCAGCGCATATCTCTCCCTCAGTTCCTAGGTGGAGGGGTGGTCGGGGAGCTCTGCGTGCTGCTTCTGCCCCAAGCGCTGGCACCAAAGCTCCCATTGACTGAGAACCGCGGCCAATGGGAGTTGCGGGGGCAGTGCCTGCGAGTGGAGGCAGCGCACAGAGGTGTCTGGCCGCTTCTCTGCCTAGTAGCTGAGGAAGGGACATGTCACTGCTTCTGGGGAGCCCCCCGAGGTAAGCACTGCCCTGAGCCCTCACCCCCTCCCGCGCCCCAACTCTCAGCCCTGAGCCCCCTCCCACACTCAAACACTTGCTGCTGCTGGAGGAGGAGAGCATGGTGGCCCGAGACTTTCCCAGCAGCGGCCAGGACGGCTGGCCCAGGAGCTGCTCGGGCAGTCCCTAGACCAGCTGCATCGGCCGCTGCAGAAGTCACAGTTGTCCCAGAAAGTCACAGAATCCATGACAAACTCGCAGGTTTAATTATAGATTGTTATAATAAGCCATTAATCCAGTCTCTCTTTTTCAGTCCATGATTTTTAGTGTCTGGCAAAGTTATGAATTTAAGCTCCCAGGCTTGTCTTTAGAAGGTGTTGTGCAAGTTTCCTTTGAGGATGAGGACTGAGAGGTCAGATGTAGGGTGATCATTTTGTGAGAAGTTCTAATCCACAGGTGATAGTGTATTTTTTTGTCCTATTGTTTGCCTCTTGAGAGCATGAGGACTGTCTGGTTGCACTCACATAGTTGTTAGGGCATTTATTGCACTGAATGAGGTACACTACAGATTGCGATAGGCATGTGTAGGGCCCATGGATCTTGAAACGTGTGTTGTGGGAAGTGTTGATCATTGCAGCAGTGGAGATTTGTGTCTGCAGCTTTTGCATCTGTTGTCCTGGAAGGCTCTGGTGCTGTCCACTGACTTAGCAAATGAAATGGATTACCTGTGGTAACTGTGAGTAATTCCAAATCCTTGTCAGTGCTCTTCCAAAGTACATCCAATGGCTTTTAAAAAAATCCTATTATAAGATTTCATTTGAAGGGGGTCCGCACAGAAGGAGCTGCCATCTCGTCATCAAGACTGATCTCTCCAAAGTTGTGGTGGCAAACGAAACTCATCAGCTTGTGTTTTCTGTTAGCACTACCTGTAAATAAAAAATATTGTGAGATTTAGCAAAGCCAGAAAAGATCCTTGGAGAGATCTTTAAAGATACTGAGCATGCCGTTATATGAACTTAATGTAATAGAATTTGTACAAATATGATTTAATGCAAAAATCTCACTACAGATGTTGTTTTAAGTGTAAGGGTGGCATCATTTGAAGACGGTTGGGTTGCCTGGGTGTAGCTTAGAGCATCATTTGGCCTGCAAGCACCTCTTGTAGTGGTGATGATGAGAGAGATTAAAAGAACCCAGCGTGACTGTTGGGGCACGTCTACCTGCAGCTGGCCCATGATCCTCCTACCTCACAGGATCCTAGCCTGAACCTGGAAGACTACAGTACACCTCTACCCCGATATAACGCTGTCCTCGGGAGCCAAAAAATCTTATCACATTATAGGTGAAGCTGCATTATATCGAATTTGCATAGAACCGCTGGAGTGCGCAGTCCTGCCCCCCCAGAGCACTACTTTTCCGTGTTATATCCAAATTCGTGTTGTATCGGGATAGAGGAGTACTATTAAACAGCCCTGCAGCCCTAGTCAGTTGGCACGGGTCTGGCTGCAAGTGTCTAATTGCAGTGTAGACATACCCTCAGAGTCCAGAGTGGACTTGTGTGGTAGGCAAATAGGTTTGGTGTGCATCGGAAAGTTGTATCTGCGTAGCTACGTTGGTCAGGGGTGTGAAGAAATCCCACACCCACAACCGATGTAGTATGCCGACATAGCTGCATCTATACTGGGGGTTATGTTGATGGCATTTCCAGCAATGTCGCTTAGTTGTTCAGTGAGGCAGTGTTCCTACACCAATGAAAAAACCTTTTTGTCGGTGCACACCGTGTGTACATTTCAGGGCTGTGCCAGCATAGCTGTGCTGGAAGAGTCTCCATGGCGTAGACATGCTCTTAGGAAATGCAGCTTATTTGCAAACAGAGCAGATTTTATACAAAAGTAAATGAGGCGGTTAACAAGGAACCACACTGAGCATTTTTTTCTTTTTCGTGAAGTCATTTTTCTGAGGGACAGAACCACAAAGTGCTTGAAAGACTGATTCTTGCTCCATGTCTTACTGCCATGGTTGCAGTCAGCAGAGGCAGTTGTGCTGGAGTCCATTCAGTACAAAAGAGAAGGAGCTGCTTGCACAGCGTTTTTCCATTAGAGGCCCTCAACTTTGCAATCTATTCTCTCCCACCTCCCTGGTATGAAAACCCAAATTTCATATTGTAGGTACCTTTAGCAGTTACCCAGGCTCTTGAGGGGAGAGGGGCACAATAGAAGCTGTTTTTGGGGAGAGGGAGAGTGTTGATAGGATTGTTTTTTATTGAGATGGGGGGTGGTGGCGGCTTGGAGATATTTAACAGCTGTCGGCTTTCGTTTTGCTGATTGTATTTTTAAGTGTTGATAGAGGCACCTAGAGCTGAGGCAAGGCACTTTTGTGTATATTGTTATAAATTGAAATAAATAATACATAAGCAAAGTACTGTAGAGCATTTCTGATTTGCCATCTGGAAGTGGTAAGAATCTCTCTTCCAAGCAGTTGGCGGTGAAGTCTTACCCAGCTAAGCACCTCACAGGCATGTGTTATGAACACTTAGAGAAGATCTTAGAGGTTTCTCACCTTTAAAACTTCCTTTTTATTGGCAGTCTGTCTGGCCATGATATTGGGAACTTTGCTTATTGTTCACAGATTGCTAAATGACTTTTTAATCAGGTCAGAACTTCTGCAATAATTCAGTCTCTTTCCTGTGTCCTCCAGCGTGTTTCATCTGTCCATGTAGATGGGGATGTCTCTCCTCATTCCTTCCAGTCCCACAGAATAAAGATAAACTTATTGCTCAGTGGGAAGAGGGCTTTGTATAACTGAATAAAACTGTAGACACTAGAAGGCAGATTTCATTCTTGTGGGGTTCCCCAGCTTGCCTTTCAAGGCTTTGTGTCATTGGGAGTGACGTTGTATGAAGAAAGAGAATGTAGTGTTTGGAGTAAAGAGGTTTGTGGCTCACTCCACAAGAACAGCCTCTACCTTTTCAGCAGAGAGAGAGATGGGTTTCCTTACAGTTTCATGGCACTAGAGTTGATGTGGGCAGCCTCTGTGGATGCTGACTTCAAAAGCCAAGTCCATGCTGCAGAATGTCCTTTATAAGGTACCTTTCTGGTTCCTGATCTGGAGTGAAATTCCAGAGGTTGCAGTTCCTAGAGTCTGGGTCTGCTGGAGTTCTTATCTGGAAACCTAAATTTCTTCCAAGTCCCCTCTATGCCACCCCAGACTGAGTGGGATCACCCAGGCAGCTCCTCTCATGGGAGGCAGTGATTCCCCAAGAGCTGTTCATTTATTTTCCTGTCAACAGCCACTGATTAGAGGACTCACGCACAGCCTGGACAAATACAGAAAGGCTTTAAAAATATTAACAGATACCATTGTCATGAAACCTCATTTCAAACGAGATGTGCAGTTTGGATGCAGCGGATGAGGAAGATACATTTTTTTCATTCATCGTATCTAGTTTGTAGTTTTCTAATAACTTTATTTGTAAAGGGTATTTGTGTTTGCAAATCAAGCTAAAGATGAGACTTGAATACCAGAAAAATCTTACTAACGCATTTTAGCTAGTAATACAACAGCCACGTACTGCAGACTTTCTGCTTTTGATCAGTCTGCAAAACTAGGTGCTGGAGATGGCAAATGTCAGTAAAGTTTACAATAGCTCAGTGATGGCAGTTCAGTCTCCTGTTCTAATTTCTCATCTGAATCTCCAACAAACTCCAGAACCTATAATGAAAATTTAAGGTTTTGACAGGTTGTCCTACACAAGAAGTTGGACTCTTTAGTTGTTTCTTTATATCCCAATTCATGCTCTCCAATATAGATATAGAAGGCCATTCTACACCTCTTCTGGACTGCAGTCTGTGTTCTGTGATCCATGCCCTTACTGAATGGAGGACTAGCTCTCCCAAAGATCCTTTTAAATGCTTAAACTTTTGGTAGGGAGATGCTATTAGCAGTAGATTCCTGGAAACTTATTGAAAGAGCTTTGTTGTCTCTGCAACTTCATTATTTTTAAAATGAGGTGTACTTTTTTCAACCTTGGATCTAAATCAAAATTTTGATTTGTGAACAAAATTCTAGTGGTATACTTAATTTTGCTTTGTAATCAATATGCATTCTTCCTAGGGAAGAAGCATAGCTTAAAAACCTCTTCATAATTTTTTAATTCTAATGAGCCAGTATAAATAGAACAGACTTTATGAAATGTACACTTGTGGGCCACAGGGTAGCCATTTTTATAGTGCAAACTGTTAACAGTCCAGCCTTTTATCCACGGAGGTATTTCTGTCATCTGAAACAGCAGTAGAGTCTCTTTCCTGAGAGTTTTAACTTAATTCCAGACTCCTTTCTTCTGGTAAGTTGACACTACTTGCCTGAATTGCAGAACTCCTTAGCTGCCTTTTCTGGGCAGATTAAAAAACTGTTCCTTAGACAGCTACATATTGCGTTCTTTCTGTTTGTACTATATGCTGTTAATCCTGCCATGGAGGTGTTTAAAACTGATGAGTTTGTGGAAAGCTTATCCTTTTATCCTTCTTGGAAAGCAGATTACTGTACATACAGTAGCTGTGGAAGGGTACAGTAACTAGCTAGTATTTGTCTGTTAGTTTATAAGGTGCCACAGGATTCTTTGCTGCTTTTACAGATCCAAACTAACACGGCTACCCCTCTGATACTTAGCTAGTATTGTCGATCCCTTGAGTGACCATGCTTATTTCCCCTCTTGTGCTAGAGTCAGAAATATGAATAAGTGAAATGCTTTCTGAATTCAGCATTGCTCTTACCTGCTCTCTTTTGCAGATTCTTATCTCACTTACCCTTGGACACATTACCTTGACTGTCTTTTAAATGGTTCCACTAGTCTCACTGTAGTTTAAATAATTATTGTACATTTTACAGTATAGATGAAGTAGCTTAAGTATCCAAAGATAAACCCAGACGAATATCCATGCCCTAAAAACTGCTTTTCAAAGCGTTTTGTTATTAACAGAGCATATTTTATTTAATTGACTTCGTAACCATTGTCTCTATCCCTTTTTCTCACCCAAGAGCTCCAAACGAGAGTGGAAGCCGCTGGAGGATCGCAGCTGCACAGATATACCATGGCTGTTGCTATTCATCCTCTTTTGTGTTGGAATGGTGAGTAAAATAAGAAAGATTCTAAATGTTACTTAGCCACAGATATTTTTCACTCATTGTGAAGAAATCAGATTTTGAGATTAGAAATTTGGTAACATCAGTCAATGGTTAGTGTATTTTAGCATGGCAGGTATCAGTTACGGAACAAGAACTTGCTTGATTTTGATACGTTTTTGTAAAGCAGTGTCACGACGCACAAATCTAGTACTTTCACAATGTCTCATAATTTGCGTATATATTCTGTTTTGCCATGGAATTGTGTGCATCAGAGTCTAAGCTACTTTTAAAGCAAGTTTCTAGTCCTCATGGTTGTGAAGATGTCATGCTACATTTGGCCGCTTTTTTTTTTAAAGACTATCATCCTAAGCCTGTGTTAAAAATAGCTTTGAGCATAAGGAACTGTTACCTTAATCTCAATAGGCTGTTAGTTCTGAAATATAAAAATGGCAATGTAAACCTCAAAATTGTTGATATCCCTGCTGATAACTTTAGCAGAGCCATCCAATTAATACGCTTATTCCACAATTCATACCTTCTTCCCAAGCTACCCCAGGTGTCAAAGCCTCACTGTGTTTTACCTAGATGCCAAAACACTTGGCTTCCTCCTGACAAAGGCTGTGATGCAGTTAAATGTCAAATTACAAAAAAATGATTGCCGCATAGTGAAAATTCAGTATCTTGTTTTTTGCCTTTTTTGTATGGAATTAGGGAGGGTTGCTTACATTATTCAAGTCCAACCTGCCGCCAGTTAGAGAATAACTATATCTTTTTCACATTCCTGGTTTGTGAGATGATGCTCTGTGCCTATGTGTCTCAAACTCTTACTGGCTTTATTTTACAACCATGGTGCCCTGCAAGCTCATCGCTAACTTGCTTTTCACTTAACACCCCTTTGGTATTTTTGCAATCCATTGACAAGTTTGATTTTTAAATGACTGTTTAATATAGAAATTCCTAGTTCTGTATATTTATTTGAGGTATTAGATGATACAAATTAGGTACACACAGTTGCATATGCCCATCTTTGAAAATTAGGTCCCAGATTATGTTACGTTTCACTCTTTGCTGTTACTTGGTCTGTTGTTGGCCGTGTCCTGCTGATATAACTCCATACACACCTGCAACTGTGAAATTTTCCTTTTGTATGGTGTACTCTCCTACAGCCTTCTTGTCATGCCAATATGGTGTGTGGAGCAATTGTCATATCATCACTGCCTTGGAGAGTTGCAAATAAGTTCAGGTGGTTACATCCACCTTCCCTCACTTTGTGGCTAGATGGGAGTAGAATCCTAAAATAGATGGAGGAGGATCCTGAAACTTCTCTGCTGTAATGTAGAGTCACAGTGTGGAAAACATTAAGAATCTGTGCATTATCCTACATAAAATTCTATTGCTTAAAGGGAATTAGAGCTTTTCATAGAATCATAGAATATCAGGGTTGGAAGGGACCTCAGGAGGTCATCTAGTCCAACCCCCTGCTCAAAGCAGGACCAATTCCCAACTNCACTAAAATTCCCCTCCCCTCTCCTGCAAAAATCAATGTTACCATGATGTAAACTTAAAAGCAATAATAAAAGATGGAAAAAGCTACACTTGAAACATTTTCTGTGTTGGTTTAAGTGTATGCCACGGGGTATGTGCTTTGGCAGTTAACTTCACTGTGAACTTGAACTTTCATATTCTGATTTCTGAACATTTAAACCTGTAGCTTTGATATTGCAATTTATCTTTGAATGAAATTTGAGAAAAATTAAAGATGTAGGCATGGGCAGTACTGATGAAGAGTTTAAAATTCCAGATAGTTACTGGGGTTGGCCAAAAACTGGGCATGTCCACCATTACATCAGTTTAATCAAGTATTTTTGCCTCTAAGTAATTCTCCTCCCTCTTTTCATATTTCAGAAGTTATTTTTTTCTATGGGTTCTCAAAAAATGTTTTGGATTATGAAAACACTTTACAAAAATCTTGTAATTTCATTAATCCTGTACATTGGCTGTCTTAAAGCATAGGTACAGTGGTACCAATGAAAAATTTACACATCTAGTATGTATAGGTTTATTATGGTACAATTAATTATTTTCCTATTCCTGCGGTGTAATCTTGAAGTGAGTCGAACCAGCCCAAGTAAGATAAATAATGACCTTTGTTTGTGTGGCTGATTTAACTAGTGTACTTTGGGTTACTTATATCCTTCTTGTTTGGAACTATAATTTCAGAGTTCTTTAGGCAGAACTGAAATGGGTTCTGTAGTGACTTACCATGGTTCTTCATTGGTGCCAGAGTTCTCTGGGTGCTTTAGATTCCCTCTGACATCTTTCACTGAGCCTTTCCCACTCTGTAGCCAAACCTCACCTCAGAAAGGGAAAAGCCATGAAGAAAACAAAGCTCAAACCAGTTTTGTGCTCAGTCAACTAGCTGTCATAAATGGTCATTTAAATAATTAGAAGAGGTGAGTGAACTCTCCTGATCTGCATTGGGAATAGTCAGCTGGACTGAGGTAATCTTTTACAGGGCAATGTTAATGAGCTCACTGACCTGATTCTACTTAGCCATTAAAAATAGCAGACCTTTCCTCCCAACTCCCTCTAGCTCAAGGCCTCCATGGTATGAAGCATTACAAGAGCAGAACAGTGTTCTTAATAGGAGGATCTCTTGTGATGGCTCAGTGTAAAGAGGAAGAAGTCTATCAGGAGCCAGGCAAAGCTGTGACATGTTTTCCCCATATCCATATTAAGTTGATTGGTCAAGTTCTCAGACTCAGGTTCTCAGAACTGACACGTTTCTTCATCTCAGCCAAGATTGCTCCTGGCTACCGGAAAACTGTGATCACAGGAAACAGAGTAGGGTCTCCAGAGGATTTTTTAGACTAGAAGATAGAGTTCTTTTAAAAGGGGCTTCAAATCTTTCCCCATTACATTAAGGGCAACAGTAATATCCATAATATCAGCACGTAGAACCCTCTCATTCACCCTACTCCATGTTTCATCCAAGAGACTCTTCATGAGTACAGGCAGGAATTCTAAGCAGCTCAGATCCATTAAATTAACTCTGGCTTTCCTGTACAAGAGCCTGTGAAATTCTATTTTCTGGTCTGGATCCCTATTCTGCAACAGCCTAGCCTGCCAACAATATATATCAGACTTCTGGGATATGCCTCCAGAAACAATCTATTCGTCCCCTCTTGATGTTTAACTATTTGATTGCATCACCCAAAAGAGCACTCAAACAACTGAATAAAATCATCCCTAACCAATCTTGTCCAGGAGCACAAAGTGATTTCCAATATTTTGTCACAATTGCAACTTCCAGTAGTATGAGAATCGCCACTCGTTTTACTCTGCTAGGACCAGAAAAGTTTTACAAAACACCAGTCAGAGAGGCAACCCTTGAATAAATTGCTCTTCTGGACACGAGTCATGTCAGTTCATGAACTGGAGTCCCTCTTGGAGGAAGACTGAAGAAGTATTTTACTTCAGGTAGGTTGAAGAGCCCCCCAATTTCAGGAACCCAAGAAGTGACAGTGTTGGACAGCATAGTGAACTTACGTTGCTTTTCTAATTCCTGAGTCAACATTTCTACCTTAAAGGCCTGATCCTGTGAAGTGCTGAGTATGACTCACCTGAAGTCAGTAGGAACTGAAGGGTGTTCATCACCTCACGAGAAGCACTCCGTAACTCTCAAAAAGTATGATTTAAGGTTGCAGACACCACCATAGTTTCCAGTTTCATTCTGAAGCTGTATTGAAAACTTTGCCTGTCAAACGTACTCTAAACCAAGGAGTAGTTTAGTGTTTAGGTTATATGTATCTGTTTAATGATATGTTAACAGAGTGCTCCTGTGAGGACCGTAGATGACACCATAGAGCTATGCTATACCTGTAAATTACAGGACCAAGCTCAAAATTACAGGATTTTCCTCATAAAATAATCTGTGTAATTTTCCCCTTTCATTGAAACTGTACCTCTCTACTAATAGCAAGAACTCAAATAAACAAAGAGAGTGGACTGTCTCTCCTAACTTGCTCTTGCCAAAGGATTCCTGATTCATTTGTGCTGCTATTGTGGTGTTGTTCATGACATAGTATCTGAGTGAAAGCTATTCCTCTCTGGGGGTAAGACTAGGATTACCACCTGTCTTGTATATTTTATTTTTCTAGTATTTTTTAATATTAGTATTAAAATTCTAACTACTCAAAAGTGTTTTAAATAGTGGTGATTGTGCTTTTGTTGAGAGAAATGGGGAATCAGAGGCTCAATACACGTGTATTACTACGTGTAGTTACCTTTGAAAACAGCTGCCAGATAGAATGTGAAGTTCAGTTTCCAGTTGTCACAGCCCCTAATGTTTGTACAGTATTGGATGGATATAGTATATAGGGGAAACAGAAGTGAAAAAATGATCCAAGGAGTGGAGGATAATATCTAGGGAGACTGAAAGCACTACAGTTTCACTGGGAAAAAGAACATTCAGGGGAGAACTTGAGCAGTATATAAATACATTCAAGTTAATATAAATGATGATAGGGATTGATTCCATTTCAGAAGGTAGGGCGTGAAACTAAAAACTGAGAAATTGAGACTAAATAGTAATAACGTTTGTACATTGAAAATAGAAACGACTACCCAGAGTGAGGCACCAACACTGCGTATAGTCAAAATAATGTGAGAAAAGCCAGGAACAGTAGAGAGCCTATGTACAAAGGATCAGATTGTATGACACAAGTGATGTTTTCTGTTCCCACTATCTGACACTGTGAATTAGATGTAGCCTGTTCGGATCATTTAACAATAAACATACACTTGGACACCTTTGTATTTCCCATAGAAGTCTTTTATTAATAATGTAGTTTCAGAGGTATTACCTTAAGGAGTGGGGTGTAAATCTTACTGAGGATCTAACAATTTTCAGTTCCTCTTCACAGTTAGCAAGAAAGTGCTTTTTGTCCTTAACAGAAACAAACCAAAACAAAAAACAAGGAATCAAACCCAGTAAAACTGTTTAAATGGTCTGTAATGGTGTTTTTGGTAGTCCACTGGCCTGAAAAGCATTTCAACAGTTGGATCAACTGAAAAATATTTTTGTTAGTGTACTTCATCATGTGCCTGTTGCAAAATCATTTGTAACTGTCTCCAAGTGTACTGTAAGATGAAACAGGCTTTCTGAGATCAGAAGGGATTTTTCATCAGTGTGTTTAATAGAAATAGTACATGTTCTTAACGTTTTGAGCTCCTGAGTTAGGTTCTGAGATAAGAGAGATATAGGAAGGAGATGTTTGCTAGGGAGTTGATGATAAACAATGCACATTTCACAACTTTGGGTGTTTTTTAAATCATGATGGAGTTCATGGAAAGGAGATATTTTAAAATACTGCACTTTCACAGTAGACAGTTACCTAAAATAGCTCAACAATTTTTATGCTTCTAAATAAATACCAAAATGATCTATTCAATATTATGGACTAGTGGTGTGAAAAATCAATTTAAAACAAAAAACTTGAGTTATTTGAGTTACATACGTTTATTAAAGCATCCTGAGCTTTCTTTTCTTTTTGTTTCTTTTTGTGGTATATGTACAACTTTTCAGTTTTGTTTTGTTTGTTTTTTTCCCCCCACTTTGTATTTCAAGGGAAAAGACTGGAGATCTTCAAGTTATGTCTCAAACTGGAGTTAATGTTCACAGCCTCTTTATAACTGTGGAAGCTCTTATATAATGGAAGTGCTGAGGCTGTACAAACAATGCCACTTGAATGTACTGAAGTCTGATCAAATGTTTTAGAATATGCCCATTGTACGACATCAATCTGTACATTCAAGGATCCAACAGTGCATACATTCAACTTCTATTAGTTTCTTTCTGTATGTGCTTATGCCACATCAGTATTGTCCTAAAATAAGGAATCCCGAAATTATTGTTATGGTTGATAATTATATGTTGATATCTTGATAGAATTTTTCTGCTAGAAACAAATTTAAGTTTGTCTTTACAATATAAATAATTCAACCACTTGTTTGTTTTTTTCCTATTGTAGGTATGTGTTCTTTTTGGATCCATGCAACGTAGATCTGGTACATCGGAAGATCAGATCCATTGCCCTGTGTGTAGCAGCTTGCCCAAGGAAAGAGCTAAAGACTTTGGCTGATGTTCATAAATTTGCGGAAACTAATGGTATGAGGAAAGCACATCCCTTTTTTCCTCTGGAGCCAAATATATTTGTTTAGTATTCATAGATATAAGAAAGATAAAGATGCCTTAGATGTAGCAGAACTAAAAATGAATTGACAAAACATAAAGGGAAATACCAAGGGGAATAGTCTCTAGTCTTTTTATAAAACTAAAACCTAACAGCAGCCATTTGTCCTGCCCTGTTATCTACATGAATCTCCTTTTTAAAGTTCATTTTCTTAAAGAAGAAAAAAAGGCAAGACCTAACAGGAACTTGACCAAAGGAGTTTTACATTTTATGGACCTGTGCCCCTACATTCTGGAAGCTGCCTCAAGCTACTGCTCCAGGTAGCCTTCCTACACTGCTGAGTCATTCTAGCAAGTATTGGATCGGTGGGATCAGTACTGCTGTTGAACTGCACTGGAGCATGGTGTCTGCCAGTGAGTGGGTGCTAATCCTGTTTTCATTCAGTACTGCAATGCAATTCCCTATTTTTCAACATTCTTATTGTATTTTGTGTGAGGCAAGCATAAGGGAAACTATGCGGTTGAATGAAACTGACTCAATGCCTCCTCCCCAAAAATGTGCTGCTTTGTTATCCATGGTGACATCAATATCACCACCTTAAGGCATGCTGGAATAATTATAACAGAGTTAAGCAGTAGTGTAGACAAGCCCTCAAATAGGTATCCAGCTTTGGGACTTTGAAAGGTGAGAAAGCCAAATGTAAATATTTGGCAAAAATCCCTTCAAATTGTTCTGTCATTCAGCTGTCATTACTATGGTTAGTGGGTTTTTTCCTTAGACCTTGGCACTTGATCTTTTTGCACCTCATGGCAAAACACTTCTGCTCATTAGCTGATAGTGACAGTGTTGTTGTTTTGAGCACAGAGCAGAAAATTGTTTGCCTGGAGCCCTATTTTGGTGAAGGCAAGGAGGTGCTGACTTCCATTGACTCTTCAGTTTCAAGTATCTGAAAGTGGCTTTATTTTATCGTATTAATTTTGGTTACCTCTTATTTTTGTCTTATCTGATGTACAGTGGCCTTCTAGCAGAACTAAACTGAAGGATTCAGTTGGAGAATTTCTTCATCAGAGCCTCTTGAAATATTTAAACGTGGCCACTTAAGCCTAGTATCTTTCTCTTGTCCATGCATGACTAGTGTTATTTTTCAGTGTAAGTTTAACTTGTGCTGGGAAATGAAAATTCCTTTATTATCCTGTGATAACTGCAGTATATTCAGCATGACTGACTTTGTCGAACTGAACCAAAGGCTACACGCTTTGCTAAAATTTACTGCATCTTGTGCTAAAGGTGATCCAGGCTAGCCAAAACTCCTTGGCACTTGCTGTTTAAAAGACAAGAGCTTGTCTTGTGAAATGTTTTCAAATTGGCGTTAAATGGAATTGCCTTGGTTCTTGTAAACTTAAACCAGGGTATCTGAAGTCTAGCACTTAATGGAGGAAGTGTCAGCCAAAAGTACTTGAGGGCTTTGATCCCTATTTTCTAATCCATATTCACTCAGTGTGACCTTGGGCCAGTCATTTTAGGTCTGAGGTAAACGGATTAGAATGTTAATAATGCAGAATTTCAAAATAAAGTAGATGCTGAATCTCAACTGAGCTTTCATGTTGTAAATAAATTAGCTCCCCGTTCCTCCCCTGAAAAAGTATGAAACCAGAGTACAAGATCACTAATGAACACCTATGTAAGATTGTGAGAATATGGCTTAGAAAGCATGTCATCCCCTGCTGGTACTTCTGTTTAAAACTATATCAACTGTATAGGATTGAAAGCTTGATTTGGTTAAACTGGTACTTGCTGGAAGTTTACTGCCTGCATTCTAAATGTTACGATAGTGCTGGTTACAGCTCCATAGTTAAGGTTGAGTTGAGTCTGGGTTAAAGTAGATTCAACCTTTTTCTTAAGTATGAAGAATAGTGTGTCCATGCCAAAATTATGGCATCCACTGCATACAGGATATTTCTGAGAATTTGAAAGTAAATCCATTAACTAACCTGAGTTGAAATTTAATTTGGAATGGAACCTTTAAGAAATTTAGTGTTTTGTTTGGTGTCAGACCTTGTAATGTCTCAGATGATCTTCATAGTGGAATAACACATTCTTCAAACTTTCTGCATTGTTTGGTCTCCATTGAAATCATGTGCACAGGCTACATCTTAAAACTGGATTGTAATTAAGCTAAATTAATGACTGTTGTATTTAGTTAGGATTGTATAATATTCCCAGAAAAGAACTAGATTAAGGTGGAGGAAGGTTGGAAATACATATCTGTACATTAAGATAAAAAACATTACAGGGATATCGTAACTATCCCAAAACTAGCTCTCAGTTTCTTGGGTTTCTAACTTTTCAGGTTAAATTTAAAATCCAAACACACTAATGTGTGAAAATGCAGTTAAAGGACCTAAACAACCTTTACTCTGCCCTGTAGTGACTCCATGCAGTAATCGTACAGTTACCGTGGATGCACATACTGCTTGTTGGCCAGATTGTTTTAAAAAGTTATTTTAATTCAATGAGATTTTTTTCATTTTCTTCCTCCTCATGTCCCACTGCGCACAAAAAACTGCCTTTATATATGCATGTGCTATGAAATCTGGGGTCAAAATTTCTGAAAGTAGGAACCTAAAATTAGCCATATCCATCTAAACAAGTGGCTTGATTTGTCAAAAGTGCTGAGTGTGTGGCATCTAGCATAACCCTTGCTGGGAACTGCTGGCTGTTCAGCACTTAAAATTAGGCCACTAATGACTAAATGTGGACTTAAGAGCCTAGAATTAGGCTTCTATTTTTAAACATCTTGGCCTGGATCTCATTTTCAGAGGTCTGTGGCCAGGCCAATCCAACAGAGGCCCAGGTGGATGCCATGCCTGGGGCAGTTACTGAAGTAAAAGACTAAAGGAAAAAAGTCTTCTGCAGAGGCTGACACGAATTAAAATAGTAAAGGAAATCAAGCTGATTAGGTCACGTTCAGGCATCTTTTTGAGTTGAGGGTAAGGGTATTGCAGATTTAAGCACAAGCCAAGGGTTACCCCACACTGTTTGTATTACACCAGTAGGTTGAAAACTGAACTGAAATGAGAAGACACACTGAATTAGTCTTCTTATCCGAGTTGGGTTCAAAAGGCCTAATCTGCTGACTTTGTAGAGATTTCTTTGGGATGGGTTTGAAAGTAAAATGCACATAGGTATTGTGAAGAAATGGGAAGGAGCTGTAAGTAGGGGAAACTATTGCATCAGTGGTTTCTGGTCTGAACAATAATGACCCTGCTTTGAAGCACATCACTGGTACCTGCCTTAAAAACAGATTTTGTACGTGTTGGAGATAATGTGGAGTGAACTGTATATTTTCTCCATATTTTTGTGGAAATGTGCAATGGTTAAAAAATGTTGGTTTTCACTCCTGAAAACTGTTAAGGAAATCACAGCCAAGGAATTATTATTGAAGCTCCTGGTTGTGCTGTTAGGTTTCCTAGTTAAAGGCATGTTGCCAAGGAGAAACAGATTTTACACCACTTGGTTTCTGCCAGACCCCATATAGCCTAAAGCCATTATTTGAATATAAGTACAATTTTGAATGACTGCAATAGATACAACTGATGTTTTGGTTTGATTGTTTATGGTTGAGTAATACTGCATGGAGGTCTTGGGGGCACTCCTCCACAGTAGTCTAAAACTGTCTGCATCTGTCAGCACTGTCTGGTACACTTACATTGAAAACAGAAACAAGTCTTTAAAAAAAAAAAAAATCACAAAACATGTTTGCGTCCCGTGCCTGGGAGCAGGAGTATAACCAGTGAACCTTTCTCCCAGGATTGTGCTTGCATCAATGATTCTGTATTGCAAATAAAGTAAGCTAAAAAGCCGCATTCATTTTTACGCTCCATTAGAAATCTGTGGGAGTGAGGGAGGTGGGAGGAGAGAGAATTGCTGTGTATCAAAGGGAAAGGAAATCAGTAATATTTGCTTTCAAGCTTCTATCTGCTGATAAAGAATGGTGAACAGAAAAGACAAAAGGGCTCGGGCAGCGTTCTTCCTTTTTTTAAATAAAGGATTGCAGCTGACCATAAAAATACATCTTTAAGGCTTCTCTGACTCACTGTAGGATAGATAAATATTTCTTAATCTCATTCTTGAATCCAGTTAGTTGCTGTGGCAACCATGATTGGATATCTCTGCTATTCCTCCTTTGCAGTCTTGTAGATATTTATATATCTGGAGACCTTTATAAAGATGTAAATAATGTCTCATTCCTTGGAACTCTCTTGTAGGCTCTATAGAATACTCCCTTCTTTAGTCTGAATTCCAGAACTATTTAATAGAGAGCTTTAATTTCTCCCTTCCTCTGATGCTTCCTCTTTACTGGTGCCTACTATATGTTCCTGTGAGGAGTTCAAGAAACTCTAAATATCCGACTGCCTATTCTTCCTCCCTTTAAAAGTGTATTGAATGTTCCTGAAAGATGCCAAGTGGCAGTGCTGGTGAGTGAAGTCCACTGTATCTGTAAAAAGTGACAGAGTCCTGTGGCACCTTGTAGACTAACAGCATAAGCTTTCGTGGGTGAATATCCACTTCATCAGATGCAACTGACATATCTGTAGCGCACAGTAAGCAGTACAGTCTGTTGTCTTCTGTCTTGTCTGTTGCTTCAATCACTACCAGCTGGAACCACCTGTAGTGAGAAGACAATTCAGTGGCTGTGGCTATTTGATAGTTAACCTCTTCGCTTTTGCCAGTAAGGAGTATCATTTGTGATGGTGAGATCTCTGGTGTTCTCATGTGCGCACCATTCCTCAGTTCACATAGGCCCCTGAATTAATGTTAGGTGAGAACTCCTTTTGATCACCACTAACCTGGACCAGATTCAAACCAGTGACCTGGAAGTGAAAGTCTCTGTATCTTATTACTGGAGTCCTCCCTCATCTGGCCCAGCACCTCTTGATCCTATGACAGAGCATTAAAACCTGTAGTTTCTCTTTCTAGAAGTGAGTGGAAAGTCAAACTGCTTTCCTGCCTCCTCTTAAAAACACACACACAAAACCAGAAATCTCTGGCATAGGAGGTCTAAATTATGTATGTTCTTAGCGCATACATTCTTGGTAGATTTGTTCCCTGTAGCAATTTAGCATTTGACTGAATATTATTGCAAACTGTCAGGTCCAGCAGACGCAGAATGAAGAAGAGCTGGTCAGTCTCAATATGTTTCTTTTTCTAATGTCCTTAACCTTTGTGCGCTTGCAAGGGCTCAAGAAGGTTGTCTTTGTTAGAACAGCACTTGTGCTCTTCCCCCAAAGGAATAATTTGTCTTAATCACATGAGGATCTTCTCCTTGTCCTACAAACCTGTCTCCTTTATACAAAGAGTGGTTGGCAGTGGAACATATCTTAGTATGTGAAATAAGCGCTCATGCAAGTTTCTGATTTGATGGATTCTGGGGCAAATTCCAAAGCCACAGTTTACTGCAGATCTATGCTCTAGTATCTGTGGTTTCATTTTTTTTTTTTTAAGTAATGTTACTAGCACTTGTATAGCTAGAGTAGGGAACTGATCCCATTTTTCTTAATTGGCTGTTGACTCTGAAACCTAATGGCAATGCAAATGGCATCCTGGTTAACTGTTTACTGCTGATCATTTTAGTAGACACATTGGTTAGGTTTAGCTGTGCACATAAATGTGGGGCAAATGTGTGAATATGGAAGGTGGTAGATGTACATAACTGCTGGGACGATCAAGTGAATTAAACCCTGCCCAGAATTTACAAGAGCCTCCAGGCCTACCCGTCTGGGTACCAAAAGCCCAGGTTGCCACTGTCCAGCTGGTAATGCCTTCAGCTTCCCTCCACCAACCTGTACAGTGCAGACCTGTCAAGAATTATCTGTCTTGAGATTCACTTTTGCAGTTGCAAGATCTGTTGTGTTTTTGGTGAGAGACAAACTTCCCCACAAAATAGTCTGTACTCAAGGGAATGGGCACTGAGCTGCCCGTCCGGAGACAATAAAATGTTTTCCACTTTGCCTTCTGACTTACTGTTACTATTTCTGCATACTTATAACCGTTGTTAACCAAGGTCTCATATACCTATCTTACAGGCAACTGTCATTCATTTGTTTTTCAGATGAGTGACTCAGAAGGCATACAGCCTCACTTCAGAGAGAGCTAGGAATAGAATCCCACTCTCTGATATGACAATATAAATCTTTTCCTCTTTTCCACACTACCTTTCAGAAGAACTAGGCCAGTAAACTTAGGCTACCAGTGTGGTTCTGTCTCCCTCTAGAGAAGAAACCATATACGGAAGATCATGAATCTGCTATTTCCTCCATGGTCGTGGTTATGGCCCTTTACTGTTTGAATTAGAAGCTTGGGGGTTTAGATCTAGAGGTCCCAGTTTCAGTGCTTGCAGACAATGCAAACAGGGATATCCTTACATTCCACTAGTCTGTCCAGACTACCACTAAACAGTATTGTTTCCAGAGCCAGGAACAATGCAGAAATACTGATATCCCCAACATTTTGCTATCATCTCACAGGTAGTTGTATAACTCATCAACAAAGTATATTGTGGTCCTCCAAGCGGATAGCAGCATGATTTTCCCTACAGGATTTACTCCTATAACTGACAGTGGTGTTATACATTCCCAGAAAAAAATTGGAAGATGATGTTTGAATTTCATAGAAATATAAATGTGCCAAGGAGTACAACACTGAAACGCCATTCACTAAAGGAATCTTCACTTCTTAAGTATCAGAGGGGTAGCCGTGTTAGTCTGGATCTGTGAAAGCAGCAGAGAATCCTGTGGCACCTTATAGACTAACAGAGGTTTTGGAGCGTGAGCTTTCGTGGGTGAATACCCACTTCGTCAGACGTCCACTTGTAACTCCAGACTCTCTTCTGCACTTGTTTCCTTTGCCTCCCCTGACTAATTAATTCTCCCACCAGTCTCAAACTTTGACTTACCGCTCTTGTCTTCTTCCTCTGGCATCACTGGACACTTGGCAAGACAGCATCAGGACTGTTTTTCTCTGCCCAGGATCTTGCCAGCCTAATTAGTTGTAAAGAGATAATTGATGCTTTCAGGCGTGACCTCTTTACAGTAGCCTCTCTGCATTTCCTCCCAACTCCCAAACTTTCTCTCTAGTATCCGATTTAAGCTCTTTGAAAGTCCGTCTATAGCCCAGTGAGACCTGGGTCTCTCTTCTCTAAGGCCCTTTTCCCCCCTTTGCTCTACCATGCTACTCCTAGCTGCTCCTTTTGTATGCTTCCACTGTTATTTGTGTTTCTTTTTCTTCCATTTGTCCCCTATATCTGAAATGTCTTGCCTGGTCTGCCCTGCCTCCCCTTCTGCTTAAAACTCCAAATAGGCCTTCTTTCCCTCAGAAGTGTTAACAAGATGTTTGAAAAATCTTACAAGTAAAAATACCCAAACGATCTGGAAATTAACGAGATGTATCCCAAACTTCACTAGTCATGCTGCATGTGTTGCTTTCCTTCCCTGCTCCCCCTCCCCCCTTTAAAGTGTGTGCTATCTGCCTAGATTGTGAGCAGTTCCCCTCAGGAACTTTGTTTTATGCCTGTCTTGTAAAAGCACCTAGCACATTGAGCCTGTTCAGCTAATAAATAATTTTTATCGCATCTGAATCATATTTTAAATTAGTGTTTGCATTTAAATTCACAACTGTCTGTTGTTCTCTACAGTGGTTCTTTCTCAATTGACTTAGACTTTTCCCTTTTAAATGGAAGGAATTTCAAAGAAGGATGCAAAAAATTGGACTCCTCTGCTCTGAAATAAATGAATTACAACTGACTCTTCCCTCAGGACTAGCTCCAAGGAGAGCATTGTTAAACTGTGTTTCTGACACAGTTGCCATTGAAACCTTTTATCTATTTTTTCCCCAGGGTTTTATTTGTGGCTTTTCAATAGCTACTGGAGCAGCTGCGAGATTGGTTTCAGGATATGACAGTTATGGAAATATCTGTGGACAGAAGAATGTAAAGGTGGATGGAATAGTCAATAGTGGTTTAGACCTCACACAAAAGAAGTGAGTGTATGCCTTTTCCAAACTAGTGGATGATTGAACCAGAGTCTGCTCTCAGTTGGAAGTAGATTACAATAAATATTCTGACTCTTTTAGTTAATGTGTTTAATTTTTCCTTTCTAGTCCTTGCCTGCATTTCTCTTGCTTAAAACTTTCTCTAACAACCAGTAGCCTGCATTTGTGAATGTGCATTGTGGAATTTGTAATATGTATACAAAGTAATTTGCAGTATTGCTGCTTTCTTGGCATCTCATTATATAGTTTGATTGTTGTGTTCACCCGTTTGGTACAATGGGGCTTTACATACTGACCAACATTTTCAAATGTTCCAGGGTTGAATGAGGAAAGCCAAGAAACCCCTCTGAATAATTCAGAGGACTTTAGAAAGCGAAATATCCCTTTAGCTTGTATATCATCACTACTACACTGTATTGAGACTATAACTAATGAAGTTTGAAATAGGACTGCAACAAAGGATAATGAAAAACTAAAAGACCTTATTAACTTCTAGAATAGTCTTGGTTCACCTGTCTTTAGACGAACAAACCCCTCAGTACATGCAGATCATTTTGTAAGGACGCTTGACTGAAGGTTTGATTATTTGGAGATAGTATTGGAGTTTTCTTGGCATCTTCATTTGGAAGAGTAATTTAATGTGAGAAGTTAAGAAGACTATAACTTTTTCAGAAGTAATCTGAGTTAGTTACATAAAATCCAGTGACAGTTAAACAATTTATTGATTTAAATCTGTAAAAGTTGTAGGCCTAGTTTTGATGCTTGGGCATCAAGTGGCATTTGTCCCTTGGAAACCAAAACATAAATACTTACTGTTTTATTTAATGGAATAAGGACATCTTTCAGATTGTTCTGTGGGGTAAAAATCGCATGTTTTATTTAGAGAATTGAGCAGTACATAGTATTGAATTTAATATTGTTGTAAACTCTTTAAAACTGATTTGATCCTTTCTGATGTTACTTTTAAACATTCAAAGGAATGAGCAGCATGTTGGACTGAAAGATCTAAAGAGTGGGCTTAAGATCCAGGCCAGGTGATAATTCATAGTTCATAAATTTTCTAATTAGCCTCCAGTTCCTTTTTGTAACGCTGGTAATTATCCTATAAAATCACCCGATGTTTGAGTTGGCAATCTGCTACTCATTTCACAAGCAGCTTGTCCTATTTCAAAAAGTAGATGAGCGGGGTGTGTGACTGCATTGGACCACTTTCTCACTAATCAATTAATCATTGGATTTTTTATATCCGAGAACGTTGTGTCCTCAAATCTAATTTCTATCAGCTGTCACATGGAAGAGTACTTTATTGTATTATCCTTTCACATAATACAAAAAGACATCTAATGACACTGAAAGGCAGCAAATTAAAAATGATAGAAGGAAATACCTTTTTTTTTTTTTTTTTTTTTAACCTACACTGTCTCTCAGGATGTATGGAACTCATTGCCACAAGGTATCACTGAGGTCAAGAGTTCAGCAGAATTCAGAAAAAGGATTACTCTTGTATGGCTAACAAGAACATCTGATTTTGTCACATAGTTAAGAAAAATTAGATGGCATAAATCATCATTTCTTTTAGAGCATAAGACCACTACTACCTGTCTGGGGAGAAGAAACTTTCCTTATGGCCAGATTATTCTTGCACAGTTTTCTGAAGCATATGGCACTGTCCAGCACACTAGACTACATAGAGCTATAGTCTGATCTAGTATGGCAATTCCTATATATTAGCAAGTGATTTTTTTCCCCCTTGTTTTTCACTGTCTTGAAATTTGTTTCAAAAAGGGTTCCATCGGATCAGCATCTGTTTCTGTCCGACTGAGTTCTTGTAGTGTCAGAGGTACAATACATGGGATTACTTCCTACGCTCATCTAAATTTTATAGTAATGCTTTTTACAGTCTGGAGAAAATAAGCGTTTTTTTCTTAGCCTCTCTATCATGAACTAAGCCTCAAAGAAAGAGTTTCTTTCTCTAAACTTCCAGGGGATCCCTGAAGATATTTCCATTTGCCGCCTCTTGTAGAGTAATTTTATCTTTAGCCTCCAATCAGAAGCAGATGTGTTACATTATCTGTAAACTAGCATTATCTCT
Organism: Chelonoidis abingdonii; assembly: GCF_003597395.2. Lineage (NCBI taxonomy): Eukaryota > Metazoa > Chordata > Testudines > Testudinidae > Chelonoidis > Chelonoidis abingdonii. The sequence continues at coordinate 134,715,169 of NC_133774.1, forward strand.
TCCTGCTGAATCATAGCAACATGTAGGGAATGTAATGAGGAAGTGAAATTGACACTATTTGGGGAAGCTTGAGCTAAAATGTGTGAGTGGGGGTCCTCTGAGTGATTTGCTGAATACACATCAAATTCTGAAAGAGTATCCTAGCTTTTTCACAGCCACATCTTTGCACCAAAAATTGACTCTTTTCTTTATTACAAAAAGAACACAGCATAGTTTCAATATGCTTATGCGCTGGGAGACAAACCCCATGGAGTGTAGTGAAGACCTGACAGCCAGTTCCAGACCAGTCTGTCTACTCTGAAGAGGTTGCTCTTCTTTTAGATCTTTGTCAGGATTATGGGATTAACATTATCTTGATGTGCTAGAGTAATTGGCAAACAAAATTTTGAACACATTGACAAGGTACAAGTTGTTCAGATGCGAGTCCTAACTGGTCTTTGACCTGCACAATCTTGCTGCTTGGGCAGAGTGAAGGTACTATAGTACAGATGTGGGCAAACTACAGCCCGTGGAACTGTCCTGCCTGGCCCCTGAGCTCCAGGACGGGGAGTCTAGTCCCCGGCCCCTCCCTCGCTGTTCCCTCTCCCCCGCAGCCACGCTGCCCCCATGCTCTGGCTCGCCGCTCCCACGGGCAGTGTGGGGAGTGCAGCTGGCTCTGGCTGGGTGTCACCGCTGCAAGCTCCTGCTGCTGGTAAGGTGGCAGAGAACGGGCGGGTTGGGTAAGGGAGGGGGTGGTTAGATGGGGCGGAGGTTCTGGGGGGGCGATGAGGGAATGGGGAACAGGGAGGGTTGGGAGTGGGAGTCCCGGGGGGCTTGTCGGGGGTGGGGATGTGGATGGGGTCAGGAGGGCAGTCAGGGGACAGGGNGCTTGCTAGCATATATATACCTGCCCCTGGAAATTTCCACTACCTGCGTCTGACGAAGTGGGTATTCACCCACGAAAGCTCACGCTCCAAAACCTCTGTTAGTCTATAAGGTGCCACAGGATTCTCTGCTGCTTTCATTTCTTAAATCACTTCAGTCTGTTGTGGAACATTCAGTCTGTTGCAGTATCATAGAATGCAGAGGGCCATGTCACATAATTTAGGTGCAGCTTCCTCCAGAGTTTACAAGGTCTTCAATATTTTGCATTCTCCACTGGAAAGAGGCTTTTTGGCACAATGTGTTCCCCTTGTCCTCAAGCTTTTCCAGCATCTTTATGCAATTCATGTTAATTGTGGCAGCATTTTTAAGAGTACTGGAGTTAACTGCTTAGTACCTGAATGATCAATCCTAAACAAGGCAGGATTTCAAAGGAAATAATGTTTGCTTTCCAAATCAGAGTTCAGAGCTGGGGTTCTCAGTTTTTCTGGGTGTGGGCCACAGTAAAAGGGAAAGCTTATCTCATGGGTCACTTCCCCTCCTCATCATGGTCACATCAGTGCTCTCTGGTGACTCGACCAGGTGTTTATGCAGAAAAGTAATGTTAGGAAAGGAGCTAAAAATAAATGCTACATCTTCAGAATATAATTTAGTAGCAAGGAACAAAGACAGCACTATGACCAGTAGTTCTGTGGACCACTAGCAAGAACCCAGGACCACTGCATAAGAGAGTATTTTCATAAGACTCAAAACAAGTAGAGCTCTCGAGTCCATCCTCTGCAAGATGCAGTTTGTTGGCACTTTCCTGATTACGTCTCCAAATATAGCACACCCTCATGTGTAGGAAACAATGGATTTGCTGCCTCATGCCTTTAATTATTTTTCAGTTGGATATTTGAATTCCAGTAAGAATGTCCCTAAACCAGTTAGAATTAATGATGTTTCTGATCAATGTGTTGTTCCAAGTAAGGCTGATCTAGAGAGCTTTTATCTCTTGCAGACTTGGAAGCTCAAATGGTAGCTAAATCCCCAAAATGTTCAGGAAACTTCCACCAGACCAGTGTAGCTCATATGTTACTAAACCAGGATAGCTCCGTGTGGGACTAGGGAGAGGAAGGCAGAAAGAATCCTCTCCTTTCTTTCTTCTCCAGCAAGCCACGAAGTGCACGGCCACTACTGGAACCCTCTGGGTCGTGGTTCCGCTGCCTTTCCAACTTGAAAGGACAAGTGTTGGCTCCACCTCCACTCCTCATTAGCCCAAAATGTTCAGGTGCAGGGATATGGACAGAGGCCCTGCAGAGATGAGTTTATGTGCAAGGGGTTCAGCCCACAATGGCTGTGCTCACTAAATCTGCTGTCACCCCCTTCCGCTGTGAGATCTAGGTCATTGATGGCAGGGTGCTCTGCAGCCAAAGGGAAGGGGACATGGTTTAGTCCTTTAGATATGAGAACGTGGGGTTGTGCCCTCTGTTACCTTATAGATCATTGCTAAAAATAAGCAACAGTGGAAAACAAAATTATTAGACTTCTAGGCTTGCATGGATAACTACATCATAAATCAATAAATGATTCTCCGTACTCCCTTCCCCGACTCGCATGTCCTGAGTTTAGCATCCTTTAAAAGGTTCCTGATATCCGAACTGAAATAATGTTTCTCCTTGTATTCACAAGGTGTGCTGGGCATGTTGATGGATCCTTTGCCTACTGTTAGCCCTCTTTGGCATGTTTATGACTGTTCATGCTCACATTTAATTCAGAATTTTTATATTTCAGTACAGGTGTTCAGATTAGATAGGCTCTATTGTAGTGCAAAGCTTTCATCCAGAGAGCTCCAAGTGCATTACAAATAAGTTTTGCAACACCTCTTTGAGGTAGGCGGGTGTATTATAGCCACTTTGCAGATAGGTAAGCTGAGGCATAGTGCTTCATCATTACTCCCGGGGCAATTCTGCACCTCTGCAAATGCTCAGAATTTATGTCCCCCACAGATTTCTTTGCTTCCCTGCATAACAATGACTTTCTGATAGGAAAGCAAAGGGAAGCTACAAGAGGGGTCATGCAACCCTCCCTAGCAGTATATTTCAGGTGCCCACGGCAGCCACTAAATAGGTAAATCACTGTGGGGCAAGGGGCTCCTACCCTGCGCTGGACTCAACTGTTAGTCCCGGCTGGGCTGAGGAGGACAGGACTTCCTCTTCCCTACAAGGCATCTGAGGCTGAGTCAGACCCACCCCCAGATTTCTTTCTCTGGGGAAGTTCTGCAAACTCCCTTGTCCCCTCCACCCCTGCTTCCTGCACCCATTGCTCCTCAGCTGCAGGAGGAGGGATTCCCTGGGGAGCTGCTCCCCCATCCACTCAACCACTGTGCATCCAAACCCCCATATCCAGATCCTCCCACCGAGCCTCACCCTCCCCAATGAGCCCCACTACCCCAGCATCTGGACCCCCACTGAGACCCCCATACCAGACCCCCCTGCCAAGCTCTGTCCCCCACACACACACTCAGACCCCTCTCCCTGCTGAGCTCAACCACCTTCACATGGACCCCCCTGCAGAGTCCCCTTACTGTTGCACCTAGAACCCCCCAACAAGCCCCTGTGCATCCAGATCTCCCTACCCCTGCACTTGGATCCCCCGCTGAGCCACCCACACCCAGATTGCCCCTCACAGAACCTTCTTAACCCAAAGCTGGATCCCCCACACACTAAGCCCCTCCACACTTGATCCTGCTGGGCTAAGACTGTCTGCCCACACCTGGCATGGAGGAGCAGAGCCCTGAGGTGTTTCTGGGCCAGGCCCGGTCCTTGCACTATGTCAGGATTGGGTGCAGCCTCACCGCTAAGTACATGTCCCAGGGGGAGCTGCACAGTGATCTCCCACGTCGGTGCAGCCAGTGGCCTGTGCTCCCTAATGCCAGGCTGGGGCCTCCACATTTATTTGACAAATAAAATTGGCAGAATTTTAAAATATTGTATGCAGAATTTTTTATTTTTTGGTGCAGAATGTCTTCCGGAGTAATTTGTCTAAATGGCAGGACTGGAACTAGAACTCAGGAGTCCTGATTCTTGATTGCCTATTTCAGCCACCTGACTTTCTTTAATGATCTGCTAAATACAGAGATGTAAGGCCTTGGCTACATTGGCACTTGACAGCGCTGCAACTTTCGTGCTCAGGGGTGTGAAAAAACAACCCCCTGAGCGCTGCAAGATACAGTGCTGTAAAGCTTCAGTGTAATCAGGGAGGCAGCACTGGGAGCCCGGCTCCCAGCGCTGCACGCTACACCCATAAAGGATGTGGTTTATGTGCAGTGCTGGGAGAGCTCTCTCCCAGCGCTGCCGCTCTGACTACACTCACACTTCGCAGCGCTTTGAAATTTCTAGTGTAGCCAAGCCCTTAGTCTCTTCCTGAAAAATCTGAACCATGCAGTTGAGGCTCTTGAGACTGCATGGGATACTAGATGCTGGTACTCCCAGGCTGTGCCCCTTCTCTGTACAGATAGAGGACTCCTTTCTGCAGGGTTAGTAAATGGGAGGAGATGCTTCTATGAGGTGCAGTACCATTAAGCCCAGTTGATGCTGGCTCAGCAGTTTTAAAAACTGTGCTTAAGCATGGTTTGAACTTGATTGTAGCTAGCCTGGTCTCTGGTATGGTTTAACTGGCCAGTGTGTGGAGAGGGATTCAGCTTTGTTAGAGCTGCTGTGCATCCATAGAGTTTGACGATATAAACACAAGAGCACTCCTCTGTACAGGTCTTCAGCTAACTCACTCTTTTACCTCAATAGTTCTTCCTCTCTTTGCTCTTTGTAAAGCACATGGATTGTAGTTTAAAAAGAAAACTGGATAATTTCTTTTCATCGTGGATACGTTTGGCAGAATTTGATTTTTATTTTTGTATAATTTTGATGGATAATATTTGTTTGTATATAAGCAATTTTTTCCCAATATTTAGCAATTTTAAATTTTCACAGTTGTGGGAAACTAGGGGAATGGGGGGATCAGACAATAATTATTTACTGACAGTAGGTGATTCAAAAAGTTAAAGCTTTCTTACCCATTAAAACACAAATTGTCACCATCACGTCAAAATATACAAAGTAAATATTCTTAAATCAAGCTGAGTTCTCAGGCAGCATTTTCTCACTTTGCCCATCTGTAAGTTTTGACTGCTATTGATGGAAATATTTTTTTCAGTTTGTGGATGTACAGTGAAACTAATGTTTACCAATAAAAATCTGTTCCTTTGATGCCTAATCATGGATGTTGTGCCTCTGCAATTTTGATGCATTAAGAATGATTAAGAAACAGTCGGGGGGAGGGAATTATTTCAAGGAGTCTAGTGATTTATGTCCTTCCTTTCTTTAAAGGTGGACTGTGAATTTAGCCTTTCTCTCTTGGATGGTCAAAGGTGGTAGATGGATGACCCAGCCATGGATGTAAGGGGCCCATCTAATACAACATACAATGGGCTTGGTTCAACATTCCATTACAGAACATTTTCTCTAATAGTCTCTTGTAACTCTGAAGTCAATGGAGTTTTAGTCGTGTGAAACTAATGTAATGGAGTGAAGAATCAGGACTATTCCATTTTAAGATGATTTGTTGGACTGGAACAGGAATATTAGATTTTTGATCTTGTAACATTTTTTTTCTTTCAACAGGATCAAATTTATGTAGCTATGAACTGCTGTCATCTAAGTACACTACAGATTCACAGGCCTCTGAGCTTTGTCCTAAGCTCCCGGTTCCAGAGAGGTAAGTTTAACGGTTTCTTGTCTAATAGTTCATTTGTCTGAAAAAGATTTCGTAAAAATCTCTCAAAGAATAGTTTAGGTCACTCTATAACATACCTATGTTTGCTTTTAGCATGTTAACTCTGTTGGTACAAAGGTCATCTTTAAAGAGACTCAGTCAACATAACACTAAAAAAAACACAACAAAAAAACCCCAAAACCCTACTGTTACTAGCGCTATTAAAACTGGAATATTAAAAATGCTATTTGATGTTATATATTCAGTGTTGTGCTATGTGCTGCAAAGCAGTTTGTTTGCCACCCTGAGGACTGGCTGCATTTTAGCAGTGCTGTTTGTACAGAATGTATGAAGGGCTTTGGAATGTAAGGTGGTATATGCATATAAAATATTACGTTTGTCATTTATGGTGTTTGCTTCTTGCACTTTACTCAGCCAGTTAAACTCGGTGAGTCTGTTTCATTTGCTGGTTCTCTGTTGCATCTAAGTTTCCAGGACTGGGATGCTTAAATGGCAGAAAGAAGAAAAAAGACCCAAATACCTGAAGGCACTCCTATTCATGTATTACCACATTTTGTAAATAAATCGCTCTAGTTTTAATGCTTAAAATTTCAATGAAGAGCTGCCTTGGCTGTTCTTGGTAAAGTGTATGGTAGTGATTGTAACAAAGAGGATGCTGCTGGTATTGGGAGCCTAGCTGTATGTTGGAAGATTAGAGTGCTGCCCAGAAGCACAGGGGCAGTCAGCACTTCAGCTATACAGCAAATTTGGAGTTGTTCAGCAATGCAATTATTTTAGGGCTCAGTCCTGCAAACACTTCTGTGAGTGGTCCCACTGTCTTTAATGAGAGTTCTACAGCGGTGTTTGTGGCTTTGGGCTTCCGTGTTTTAGCTGAAATTGAAGGGGCTTGACAATGCAAACAGTTGTGACCAGGCATATTTCTTACTTCATAAACAACCTCAGTCTGATGAGATCTGTTCAGGGGCAGGCTGTACATTCTCTGCAAGGACATGAGTGTTGGCAAAGGGGAAACAGAGAGAAGTCCTGGAGAGGATATGTTGTATCCATTTTAGGACCTGTAGTTTTAAATGTCTTTTGTTTACCTCGGTAACTTATCCAAGTTTTTAAATTGACGATGATAAGCAGCAGCTCAAATGTTGACAATAACATACTTTCCTGAATCTTTTTTTTTCCCTGCAGCTCTATTGCCTGTGCAACAGACCTAGGCATAGCTGCTGTGACACCTAACTAAAATAAATAAAAATTCTAGTGTTGTTTTGCATACTCAAATGGCTTGTCAGTTTTAATTTTTGCCAGAATGGTATGTACTTTTCTTCCTGAACATTCCCATGTCATTCAGTCGGATTGAATTTTGCTTAATAAGCAAGCATGCAGATAGACTGGAGTGTCATGTCACTTTATAATACAGTGCAAATTCCTGGCAAAACTGCTTTTTAAAATAGTCAGAAGGAGCTGCTACGTCAGTGGAGAGTTTCTCCATTTTATTCTACAGTTTTATAAGTTAAAATAAAAATAAAAACATTCATTAAATTTTAAAGTTTCCTAAAGTTTGGTTTAAACCCCCCAAAAAAATGAAAGGAAATACCCAATAGTTTGCCTTTAACTCACATGATTGTGTTTTAGATATTGTGCTAGTGCAGTTATTGAAGTGAACAAGCACATTTTGGAGAAGAAATGAAATGGTCTGAAGGATGGAAAAATAAAATAAACTGCAGGAAGAAGGATGTTGAGGAAAACTCCCAGATGTTCCCTTCCTGGAAGCAGATCCTCAGCTGGTGTAAATTATATCACTTTATTTAAGTCAATGGAATAGCTATGGCAACTTACGTCAGCTGAGAACTGTCCCCTGAAGTTTCCCCGTTGATCAATTCAGAGGTAAAGTGTTCCTCATACCCTGCAGAGGAACCTAAAGATCTTGGGGGACTATGACATTTTACCTTTGGCACTCTCTGTCCTTACTCGCTTTGGCTTCCTCACAGCACTGCCAAAGATAACCACGCCCTCCAGCTGTGCCTCCTGGAACCTCTTCCCTGGGCTAGAGAGCAGTTTCATTGTATGAAGGTGGTTTTGGAGCAGGGAATCTAGCCAGTTTTCCCCTTCCTTCCTGCCTCTACCTGTTCCAACTCTGCACAGCCCTGGCAGAGGAGCTTCCATTGAGATTGGAGAGAAAAGGAGAGCATACCACAGCAGCAGAATGCTACATTCTGTTGGCTCAGGCTCCCCTACATAAGTTGGCATATATCAGTTATGGGGGCTCTAAATATTTCACATCCACCCTTGTTTTGAGGCCCACCTGACAGATAACTACTCTGTTCTTAACTCTGCATTCATTTCCTTGTCCGTATCCAGTTAAACTGGGCCCTTAATATAATTTGAATGCAACTGTCATATTTGTGCTTTTTAAAATTTATTTATCATCTTCCCTACTAGACGGATTCTGCTGATCTTGATCACAATGATTAAGCAGCAGATTATTCTTAGAAGCTTATAATTTCATTACGTATGTAATGTCCCAAGGTGTAATCAAGGGGCCTTATAAATAGCAGAGGTCACTATGACTAGATTTATTATTTCGTTTTTGTTAAATGAGACACATCACATGCTCAGTGAGTCAGAACCACTGAAACAGAAGCAGGTCTCCTGCTGGATTCTCAAGAGTTTCATTTATTCAAGAAAGTTTGTAATAATCACTGACCTTATTTTTTATTAATTGTAACAGTTTGTATTTAACTGTTACACATAAAAACAGGTAACTTAATATGTACAGTATAATTGCTACAAGCAAGAGGGATATTAGCAGTTTAATACAGGAATGCTGTGAGATAAAGGTAAAAAGTATATACTTCTCCTCCAGGTCATACTGCTTCTCATGACTTTTTTCAGAATGTGTGTTTTCTCATCAAGATGTAAAAAAATGGATTTTTTTTGCACGTTTCAAGATAAAAGCTGAGCTTTGTCAGAATGATAGCTCTAATTTTCAGTATAAGCCTGTGAAACTTATAAGCTTTCTTAAAAATTGGAGTATGTGCACGAATTAAAAGCTGAATGCAAAGCCCTCTAATCTAAAGTTTTTCAAATTTCATTGCATACATTCTGTGCAGACCTGCAGGATGCTAACACATACCAAAACTAACTCCATCTTATTTAAAAAAAAAAAAAAAAAAAAGCTAAGGGAATATATAGGCTGCTCTTTAGATGGGAAGGCCATTACTGTGGGTTTAATTTGATTTTCAACAGTTCTGACTAACTGTATAACTGTTCTCCTTAACTGCTGGCTTTACCACTCACTGAAAGCAGAGTATCAGTATAAGCATCTGCAAACGCATTTATTTAGTCAAGCACAGTTGACTTAAAACCTTATTATTTAGCACTGCCTGTCAGTTTCACAAAAGCATGGGAATCTGTTAATTATCTAATTGAGGGTGATCATAAAATCCTCCCAATTCTGCACTGAATAATTAGACAATTGTTTTTTTAGTATGTTATCTCCCTCCTCGCTTCTACCTTGCCAAAATAATAATTCATAGAGGGAATATTCTTAAAGCAGATGATTCCTCTAACCCTACACACTCGAAGTGAGGGTTAGAATTTTGGCAAGACTCAGTTTAAAGAGAGGTATCTGGTACAGAAAATCTCTGGCTTCAAAATCACTTCTAAAATAGGAGACTCCCAAAGGGATAGTGTACGCAGTTGCTTCATTATACTGAAATCTTGAAAATAAGTCAGTAGAAACTGATGGAGAGAAAGGAAGGAATCTGGAGGTTAAAAGAAAACTCTTCAATTTAATGTAAAAATATATTGTATTCATTGGATTCAATTACAAGCAACAGTATATTGCTAAAAAAAGTGTCTTAAATTTAATGGAAAAGAATAATTAAAAAATAGACAACCTGGATAGTCTGACATAGTTTAGGGAACAAGAAGATGTAACTCCTCAGCAGTCAGCATTGGGAAAATAAAGTCTCACGTTTGTGCTCTCCTGTATTATCTGCTGGTGAACTGCATCCTAGTGTCTGTTTACTGGGGTGAGCAGTATAATGTAAAATGTCAGTACCCCTTGAGAGGGACTCCAATACCATTCAGAGTAAAAGGAATAATTAAACAATTAAAGACCTCTTCATTGCATTTGTTATAAAACATTTCAATATTTAGCTGAGGTAATGTAAGTAATCACTGTAATTCTTCTTTGAGTGATTGCTCATATCCATTCCAGTAGGTGTACACGCTGTGCGTGCACGTTCGTCGGAAGGACTTTACCCTACGAACCACTCCAGCGGGCGGCAGGTCGCCCTCGTAGAGTGGCGCTGCCTAGGCGGGTGATATATACCCCTGCCGGCCCGCCCGCTCCTCAGTTCCTTCTACCGCCGTGTCGGTCGTATGGAACTGTGGAGAGCGCGGCATAGCTGTCCTCCACGTCCTAGCCTCTCTTGAGTTCATTGTTTCTAGTTCTAGTTCTGAGTTTTAATTATAATTCAGTTAGTTTAGTATAGTTGTAGTTTATAGTTAGTGTTATATAGTTAGCGGGTTTCGGAGGGCGCCTAAGCCCTCTCCCACGGCCCGGCGCACGGGCTCATGCCTGGTTTGCCGGGTTTCAAACCATGGCTCGGCCTGTAAGAAGCCGATGCCCACCAGCGATCCCCATGACGCCTGCTTGAAGTGCCTGGGGAATCGCACATCTCCGAGAAGTGCCGCATTTGCAAGGCCTTCAGACCGAGGACCAAGAAGGAGCAAGAGACCAGTGCCTCAAGACACTCCTGATGGACAGCAGCGCACTTAGATCCTTCGTCCTCGGCACCCGAGTGCCGCTTCAGGGCTCCGGCACCGACCACTTCCGGCGCGCGAAGACGCCCGGCACGAGGACTTCTCCGGCACCGAGTCTCAGGGAGAGACTATCGTACCTCCTCTACCCCAGCTAAGCTGCCTCGAAAAGAGCACCCGCGCCGACCCGGCCGGGTTGGCCATGTGCCAGGGACTTCGTCGACTCCGGGCCCCAGCGGGTCCCATCGAGTCCGAATCCCTCGTCAGCTCCCCGCCAAGATCTGGGGTTGAGCTGATGTTCCCGTCCACTGCCCGAGACCTTCTCCTCGGCCAGCTGACCTCATCGCTCTAACGGAGCCTGTGCTGCCCAACCCCCTGGCACCGCCGAGTGCGGGTCTGCAGTCTAAGGGCAAGCCCATGACCGATGCGAGCAAACCGTCCCCGGATTCCTCCGGCTCGGCACCGTCACGTCCTCAGGCAACTGATCTCGATCCCGAGGGGAGGTCTCGCTCACGCGATTGCCGCTTGCAGTCCCGGCACCGCTCTCACGACGGTATGCGGTCGTACTCGCGGCGCAGATCATTGGCCGCGCCGGTCTCGATACTCCCAGCACCGTTCTGGCTCCAGCCACCAGTTACAGCACCAGGGACTCGAGGAGTTGTTCCCCGTCATAGGAGATCCAGATCCCAGTCGACCTCTTCCCGGCACCCCGCATGGTGGCAGTCCCGGTCTCGATCGCGGCACCGGTATGGATCACGGCACCGTATCTCCGGCACCGAGGAGGCTCTTCGCCGCCTGGGTGCGGGACCCGTACCACTCCCCGTTCGGCTCCCCGTGGCCCTCTCGCCAGGGGTCAGTCTCTTCGCGGGCGGGCAGTGTGTTACTTAGACGCTGAAGAGACCCGCTGCCCCTCTTCTCCGAGACAAGCAGGAGCTCTGGTCCTCAGCAGTAGCTGGGGCTTCTGTGACCCCCTGGGCGTATCACCAAGCCCCAGGGCCCCCAGCCCAAATTCCTCCGCGGTGTCGGTCTCTGAGCACAGGGCTCTGGAGGCTACTTCTTCACGCCCTCCTCCATCCCCTACAGAAGACCGGTCGTCTCATCCTCCAGATCCTGAGCACCCGCAAGAGTCAGACGCGGTGCTCCAGTCTGAGCCGGCCACAGACCCGCTCCTGCCAGGTCTCTCCTCGTCGTCCTCGCCCAGATGAGGCTGGTGGCGGGGACAACATCCACCAGTCCCCCCACTGAACCTCAGGGCGCACCAAGGACCTCCTCAGTGCCGTGGCGCAAAAATGAACATCCAGCTGAGGAGGTCTCCGAGAGATCGAGGACCCGGTCGTGAGCATCCTCTCGGCGGATGCGCCACTCGTGTCGCCCTGCCCGGTTGGTTTCATAAGGACCATCCAAGCCAATGCCACCACCATCTGGCAGTCACCGGCTTCCGTTCCCCCCGCTGCTCGGGGTGTCAAGCGAAATACATGGTCCCTTCGAAGGGCTATGAAGTAACTTATATGTCCACCCGCCCCGTGTCCCTCGCGTCGTTCAATCTCTGTGAATGAGAGGGAGCCCACGGGACAACAAGCCTCCGGCCCCCAAGTCTAAGGAGGCGAGGCGTATGGACCTGCTTGGCCGCAAGGTCTATTCCGCAGGCGCCCTGCAGCTGCGGGTCTCCAACCAGCAAGCTCTGCTCAGTCGCTACACGTTCATACAACACCTGGGTGGCGGCTGATAAATTTAAAGGAGCTGCTCCCGCAGAACGCTCGTCAGGAGTTCGCCGCTCTCGCTTGACGAGAGGGAAAAGGGAAAAAGGTCGCGCGCACTTCCCTACAGGCGGCTTTGGACGCTGCAGACTCGGCCGCCAGGACTCTGGCCTCCTGGAAGTCACTATGCGCCGCATTTCGTGGCTTCAGGTCTCTGGCCTTCCTCCGGAACTCCAATATACCATCCAGGATCTTCCGTTTGAGGGCCAGGGGCCTGTTTTTCGGACAAGACTGACCCTCGGCTGCAAAGCCTCAAAGACAATAGGGTCATTATGCGCGCCCTGGGATGCATACGCCGGTCACCCAGCGTAGACCATTCAGGCCTCAACAGCAACACAGCCTTACCCCCAGCCCAAGGCAAAGGCAAGACTTTGCCAGGCGGCGAAACAGGAATGGCAGGCGCAGACAATCGGTAACCAGGGGGCCAAAGCCAAGGTCCCTCCAAGTCTTCCTCCGGGCCGCGAAGCCTCGTTTTGAAGGTGCGCCCGAGGGCGCTGTACCATCCCTCCCACGGATCCATCTCCTCCCTTCTCCAACCGTCTTCGTTCTTCCTCCGGTGGTACCAGCTTACTTCAGACCGCTGGGTCCTCTGCCGCGCGCGTTGCGGCTTGGATACCGCCTACAGTTTGCTTCGTACCCGCCCTCCCACCCCCCCTTCCTCGTCCTCTTTCAGGACCCCTCTCACGAGCAGATCCTCCTCCAGGAGGTACGAAGCTCCTCGACAAAGGGCCATAGAGGAGGTTCCAGAGAACGAGAGGGCAGGGGGTTTACTACTCCGTTACTTTCTGATCCCAAGGCCAAGGGAGGTCTCAGACCCATCCTCGACCTACGAGAGCTCAACAAATACCTTACTGGTCAAGTTGAAGTTCCGTATGGTGTCTTGGGGACCATTATTCCATCCCTGGATCCCGGAGACTGATACGCCGCCCTCGACATGCAGGACGCTTATTTCCATATAGCCATCTTCCCGCCCATCAAAGAGGTTCCTTCGCTTCGTTGTCGCGGCCGGCATTATCAATTCACGGTCCTCCCGTTCGGCCTCTCGACGGCCCCACGAGTGTTTACCAAATGCATGGCGTAGTCGTCGCCTTCCTTCGTCGCAGTCGCGTGCATGTGTTCCCCCTACCTCGACGACTGGCTTATCCGGGGACCCTCAGAGGAGCGAGTCCTCGCGCACGTCCGCATGGTCAGCCGCCTTTTCACAGCCTAGGCCTAATGCTCAACGCCGAGAAGTCCACTCTAACCCTACTCAGAGGATAGAGTTTATCGGAGCCGTTTCTAGACTCCACCATGGCCAGGGCCGTTTCTTCCCTTGTCGCGGTTCCAGGCTTTGACAGCCATCATCCACAGGCTGCAGGCAGCACCTCTAACCTCCATACGTACTTGCCTGACACTCTTGGCCACATGGCGGCCTGCACATTCGTCACGGCGCATGCTCGCTCCGCCTACGCCCCTCCAGTCCTGGCTCATCCTCAGCTCCGTCCGGCCAGGCGCCCGTTAGATACAGTAGTCCATGATTCCTCAGGACGTCCTCCACTCCCTCCAGTGGTGGCTGGATCGGTCCGTCGTGTGTGCAGGGCTTCCGTTCCATCCGCCCCAGCCCCCTCGCTGTCCCTGACAACGGACGCCTCGGACTTGGGATGGGGAGCTCACCTAGGTGCCCTGCGGACCCAGGGCCGCTGGTCTCCTCCCGAACTCGCCCTACATATCAACGTGCGAGAATTGAGGGCGGTCCACCTGGCTTGTCAAGCGTTCCGTCAGCAGATCCAAAGGTCGCTGTGTTTCGGTTTTCACCGACAAACACAACGATGGTATACTATGTAAACCCCAAGCAGGGCGGTACGAGGTCTCCTCTTCTTTGTCAGGAGGCCATGACGTTGTTGGGACTTTTGCATAGCCACTCTGTTCACCTAGTTGCTATTCCTTTCTCCCGGGGTTCGGAATACGCTGGCGGATCGGCTCAGCCGGTCCTTTTTTTGCTCCCACGAGTGGTCCCTTCGCTGGACATCGCCCTGGCGCTCTTCTTTGAGGTGGGCATCCCCATATGGACCTCTTCGGCATCCCGCAGGAACAGAAAGTGCCCAATGTTCTGCTCTTTCCAAGGTCGCGAACCGGGCTCGGTTGCAGACGCCTTTCTGATTCCCTGGGTGACGCACCTCTTCTATGCGTTCCTCCGTTTCCGTTGATTCACAAGGTCCTTCTGAAGGTGCGCAGGGACAGGGCCCGATTGAGTTCTGATCGCTCCGGCGTGGCCCCGGCAGCATTGGTTCTCTCTCCTGCTGGACCTGTCGGTAGTTGACCCTGTTCCCCTGCCTCTTCACCTGGACCTGATCAACGCAGGACCACGGCCGGCTTCGTCACCCGGACCTTCCGTCTCTGCACCTCTCAGCCTGGCTCCTGGCGTGGCTGACTAGGTCAGAGTTGCACTGCTCTTCACCCAGTGAGGGCAGGTGCTTCTGGGAAGTAGGAAACTGTCTACGAGGACGACATACTCAGCCAAATGGAAATGCTTTACTGTGCTGGTGCGCGGAGAGGCGCTTCCACCCCACCGATGTTTCCATCCCAATCGTCCTCGATTACCTTTGGTTGCTCAAGCAGCAAGGCCTGGCGGTGTCCTCTCTCCGGGTTCACTTGGCCACTATCTCCACCTTCCACCCGGGAGCGATGGCCGCTCTGTCTCTCTCACACCCCATGAGTGGCTAGATTCCTTAAAGGTCTGGAGCGTCTCTACCCCAGGTACGTGGGAGGGCCGCCCAGCCCCCTCTTGGGATCTGAACCTGGTGTTGTCCGTGTCTTATGTCCCCCTTCCGTTTGAACCGCTGGCTAGTGTGTTCCTCCTCTACTTGTCCTGGAAGACAGCATTCCTGGTGGCCATCACTTCTGCTAGGCATATGTCAGAGCTACGTGCCCTCGTGGTAGAAGCCCCCGTATACGGTGTTCCATCGCGACAAAGTAAACTAAGCCCTCAACCCACCCGCCTTTCTCCCCAAAGTTGTCTCGGCCTTTCATGTCAACCAGGACATATTCCTACCCGTATTCTTCCCGAAACCTCATTCTGGTTCTCACCGGAAGCAGCAGTTGCACTCCTTAGACGTGCGTAGGGCGCTCAGCCTTTATGTATAGAACGGACCAAGGCCCGTTCCGCAAATCCCCCAGCTTTTTGTCGCCATAGCTGACCGGTTTAAGGGGTTGCCTGTCTCCTCGCAGAGGATCTCCTCGTGGGTGACTTCCTGCATACGGGCCTGTTACGACCTGGCCGGTCTCCCGTCGGGCAATGTGACGCGCACTCTACTAGGGCCCAAGCATCATCGACGGCGTTCCTTGCGCAAGTACCCGTCCAGGAAATCTGCAGGGCAGCGACCCTGGTCCTCTGTGCAGACCTTCGCTTCCCATTATGCCCTGGTCCAACATTCCAGGGATGATGCAGCCTTCGGCTCTGCTGTGTTACATGCTGCGACCTCTCACTCCGACTCCACCGCCTAGGTAAGGCTTGGAATCACCTACTGGAACGGATATGAGCAATCACTCAAAGAAGAAAAGACGGTTACTCACCTTTGTAACTGTTGTTCTTCGAGATGTGTTGCTCATATCCATTCCACACCCGCCCTCCTTCCCCACTGTCGGAGTAACCGGCAAGAAGGAACTGAGGAGCGGCGGGCGGGCCGGCAGGGTATATATTACCCGCTATGGCGGCGCCACTCTAGGGGGGCGACCTGCTGGCCCGCTGGAGTTGCTAGGGTAAAAAGTCTTCCGACGAACGTGCACTCGCGCGGCGCGTACACCTACTGGAATGGATATGAAAGCAACACATCTCGAAGAACAACAGTTAAACAACAGTTACAAAGGTGAGTAACCGTCTTTTTTCCTCTCCTATGACCAGAATAAGCATAAGAGAGGGACAGAATAAGGTATCTTTATCATGGCTGTTTGGCAACAGTTGTAAATGGTGACATGTTTTAGACTAATGTGTATATATATTTGCAACTATAGTACAATCATTCTTGGATTACTTTTTTGCTACAAAAGTGGGTCAGTATTTCATTTTGAAGTCAGTGAAAGGCATTGTTTGAGCTGGTGTACCACCTGACGCTTGAATGACAGATGTTTAAGCTGAAATAAGAAAATACTCTTTTGAGAGGCAGAGGGTAATATCCTATTGGAATATGCATGCTGCCTTCTTTACAGAAATACTTGTAAAATTTGCATCACTCCTCATTGTGACCATTGTCATTATAGCAGCACCTCTGCATTAAACTCACAGCTCCTTGTTATGGTGTTATGAGGGTGGAGAGTACTGCATCAATTCACCTTTCATTTGTGTGTTGATGTGGCATTTATATTAAGTAGGAGTAATTTTTTTTCTGATTTTTTTTTTCTTGTGTCACCAGTGCACCTATTCCATTCTTCCATCGCTGTGCTCCTGTGAACATTTCCTGCTATGCCAAGTTTGCAGAGGCCCTGATCACCTTTGTCAGTGACAGTAGTGTCTTACACAGGCTGATTAGTGGAGTTATGACCAGCAAAGAGATTATAATGGGACTTTGCTTGTTATCACTAGGTAATTGTTTTTCTCATTATTAGCTGTTTCATAGTACTGCGGTAGGAGACTTTTAACATCCTCTAGCCACAGCATGAACATATACCATAATAAGCCCTCAGGAAACTGTTCAAATGCGTTTTACTCAGTAGCCAAATAACTGTTTCAAAAGAAGTATACATGCACATTCAGTTTTATTTAGGATGGGGGGAGAGGGGTTGGACATTCTTCAGTGCTCTTGCCACAGCTGTTTAAGTCAACCAGAGGCAGCTCTACTTTCTAATGTTCATCTGGCCCTAAATATGAGAGTGATCTATGGCATTATACTCTCATAAACCTGGGGCTTAGGCTTCTTTTAGTGTGTATGGCTTAGCTATTTGGGCTGGGATTTTCAAAGGAGCAAAAGGAAGTTAGGTGCAGTTGAGTTTGGCTCCTTTGAAACCCCTAACCTTGGTTTGCAACAACATTTGCATTCATAAAAATGTGTTACTAAAAGTTGGGAAATTCCCAATTCTGGGCCTTAGGTTTCTTATTGGTCACTGATATCACACCAGAGTGAAGTGATTTGTTTTAAACAACCCTATAAATGAAGGTAAAATTGTGTGCATCCAAATTTATTACATTTCTGATCAGCTGACTTCATTGGATTCTTAGTGTGAAGCCCTTAACCTCTTAAAAAAACCCAACCCCTGTTGTTACAGCCATCTGTCAAAAGAGCATGTTAAAGAAAAAGAAATGATTGCTTACTACAGGGTGCCACAAAGTCTATAGCAGCATGACTCTGCTATAGCCAATCTGTCTCTGTAGTAGAGAGAGCTGGATCTTGACTGCGGAAAAAAATAAAATGCAAAATCACTTCTTGGAACCAGCTACAAAGAAACCCACAGAACTCTTTCTTCCATTGCACTCCATGGTAATAATAATGGACCTGCAATAATTTGACCTAAAAGTAACAAAATTAAGAATTTGCAAACTTGTAGCTCTGTTAGTAGGGCCCTACCACATTCCGGTCCATTTTGATCAATTTCACGGTTATAGGATTTTTTAAATCATAAATTTCATGATTTCAGCTATTTAAATATGAAATTTCACAGTGTTGTAATTGTAGGGCCCTGACCCAAAAAGTAGTTTGAGGTGGGGGAGGTCTCAAGGTTATTGTAAGGGGGAGGGGAGGCAGTACTTCTACCCCCACTTCTGCACTGCTGCTGGTGATGGTGCTGCCTTCAGAGCCGGGCAGCTGGAGAGTGGTGACTGCTGGTCAGGAGCCTAGTTCTGTAGGCAAAGCAGCCACCAGCTGCAGCGCAGAAGTAAGGATGGCAGGGTATGGTATTGCCACCCTTCTGCACTGCTGCCTGCAGAGCTGGGCCCTCAGTCAGCAGCCTCCACTCTCCGGCCACTCAACTCTGAAGCCAGCATCGCAGAAGTATGGGTGGCAATACTGCGACCCCCGTAAAATAACCTTGCAACCCCCCTGCAACTCCCTTTTGGGTCAAGGCCCCCAATTTGAGAAACCCTGGTCTCCACCATGAAATCTGTATAGTATAGGATAAAAGCACACAAAAGACCAGATTTCATGGTCCATGATGCAATTTTCATGGCTGTGAATTTGATAGGGCTCTGTCTATTAGCAACACTATTAGTGCCAGGTTTTACTGTACATATTTATTGCAAAATTTTCTATAAAATTAATGTAGCCCTTTAGGTTAAAGGGGGATAAAAATGTGATTGCTTTCAGATCACTTTTTATGCTCCTTTAATTAAAAATATCAGAATGTTAGGTTGTTTAGTTCACAAAGAAGACCCCAGTTCCTTTCACTTCAAAAATGTAGCTAGTACACACACAATACATGTTAGTGAGTGACAATTTAAGGAGGATTTTTAGCATGCTGTGCCTATATGTTGGTGGGACTAATACAATACCCATGCTGGCTCCCTGTGAGGGAGGTAGCTTCCCAAATTATAGGTGCACTCTGAAAACAGATGCAGAAATATTTATGCACCAGTTCAAACGAATGAACTTTGAAGTGGCATGTTGTATATGGTGCCATAATGCCAAGTGCACAAAAACAGGGATTTAAGAGATGAGAAATGGGAAAATAATAAAGATTGGAGGAGGAAATGTGAAAATTGCAGGTAAAAAATTATTGCAGAATCAATAAAATTCATTAGAGTGCCCAGTGTGAATAATAAAGATAAAGCACAAAGCAGTAATTTTTTTCCTTGTAACAAACATGACATCTTAAATTACATACATCACAATATCTGCACTTGTTTAGCATGTATGTTTGCATGCGAGTTCTCCTCTGCTGCTCAGAATTGTGCAGTGTTTTCCCAGCTCATGATATTAAACTCACACTTGTGTCATGTCCTCTTGTTTGTTCTGCCACTGTCTGAATACGTCTGTGTGGCTATGTTTAATATATAGTGTACTATGTAAATGCACATATGCTCCTTTTATTTAGCAGAAACAGGAATTGTGGAGGCTACCTGGCTTTCCTTGTGTATTTGTGTAATAAGTTTGAAAGCCATGGGGGGGGGGGGGAAATTCCTTTTATAAAAGATTCTACTAATATGCAGTTATCTTTGGTGTAATGAGTTCAATTGAACTTCTCCCCCTTTCTCACGAAAAACACCACCTTCATAGCATGTTCCTGTCTGAAATAATTGCTCTGCTTATTATATTTCTCTCTTCTGCAGTGCTGTCCATGATTTTGATGGTGATAATCAGGTACATTTCAAGAGTACTGGTTTGGATCTTAACAATTCTTGTTGTTTTGGGATCACTTGGTAAGTCTTGTTCATTTCCTTTTTTTTGAGAGCCGAGTTCTGATCTCTCTCCCCCAGTCGCAAGGTTCATCAGCATCCTACTCAGAGCCATGTCGTCTTTTCTGCTTTACATTGACCTGTCTCCGGGTTCCGTGGGGAAACTGCTATTTTTCTGGCTAAGGAGGACTAGATTAGATTGAGTCATTGCTGCTCCTTACCCAGCCAGACAATTGCTGCACCTCCTGCTTGGTGAATGAATACACATACCGCCATGACAACCTGGAGAATGACACCAGGAATCTATCCAGAATCCTTACACTGCAGTGTAGATCCCTGTGGGCAGAGCAGCCCAATTAACATTTAGGAGAGATCCTTAGGGGTTCCTGAGCTCTGCTCAATACAGTTAAGCAGAGGGGAATATGGGTGGTTTTCCATCACTTTTCCTCCTCCTTGCATACCTCCTCCAATCCTGGGGACTACGGGGGGAGCTGGGGGCTAGTTAGGCCCCCCAGAGCAAGTAACAGTAGCCTGAAGCTGTGGGATGAATTAGACACACTGGCTTTAAGATTCCAGAGATTCCTCTACATAATGTGAATTCCCAGCTGTCCCATTCAGTCTGCTTTCTGGCAGCTTTGATCTACCCCATTAACTTTAAATTTTGTGGAACTGAAGTTTTATATTGTTGATCTTCAATAATGCAGCCAAAATATTGGGTGTTGGGGGGAGGTTAAATTCGGTGATAGCCCTGATTTAAGGTCCTATGACCTGCCAGAGTTAGAAAAATTTCAGTGGGCCAAGATCACTTATCTTTTCTGAACTGTCCCACTGACATCTTATTACATGCTGAAAAACTGCACCAAGAGTGAAGTCCTTAAAAGTTGTTTTTTGTATGACACGCTGCTTTGTTTACATCGGTTCATTGTTTTTGAAAGCCCCAGGTGGTCGGTGGCAAATCTGGAATGTCCTGAGACCTGTCTTTTGAAATGAGTAGAATCAAGTCAGCTAAGATTTTGGCACTTTAGATAGGCACACTGCAGCTGAGTCTCAGGCCTTGAGGGAAGGAGAGGAGAACTGGAGAGAGAAAAGAAATATCAAAAGAAACAGGTTAATTCATTGGAGGTATGGAATCCCAGATCAAAGGGACGGTTCTGTCTTGGAAAAATGGCTAGAGCTGGAGAGTGAAATCCTGGCCCTATTAAAAACAGTGGGAGTTTTGCCACTCCCATTGACTTTGGTAGGGCTGGGATTTCCCCCAGGGAGTTTAATGGGAGACACTTCCCTCTCTTCTCCTTAGACTTTTATTTTTATTTTTCATTTTCCCATCTCAAGTGAGGTGAGCTGGCTCTTCCCTATCACTCCTGAACTTTCCGTGCCTGCATCAGCTCTTCTGGAGGCAGGAACACCTATCTGTGATTTATTTGAGGTGCTGTTTCTAGTATCATGGATTTTCTCCCCTTCCCCCCTCCCCCCCCCTCTCTCTGTCTCTCAGTTGTTTTCTTTCCTCTTTCCTGGTGGCACTTCTCTCTGAAGTGTTTACCCTTTCACTTATTCACTTTTCTTTGCTTTTCTTGTTTCTCTACATCCTCTCTGGGGCTTCCTCACTCAGTTCTTCCATTTTAATTTCCGGTACACCTCCCACCACATCATCATCTGTTCCCTACACCCTTCCAGTCCTCACTGCTCCCATATGACAGGCATTAATCTGTCCTTAGTATGGTTCTCCTGACTAGCGGCTTCACCCTGTTCTCTCTAAAACACATGAAATGAGGGGTGCTGATCCAAGGGGCTGCATGATTTTCAGATGGACCTAGCAGGGGAGGAGCAGTGCAGGGAGAGCACCTGCTTGAGCCAGAGCACTCCCCCTTCAAAGTCCTTCCTTTCAGAGTAGCATCAGTCCACTTGGATATTTTCTATCGGTTTAGACAGTACTGTGTTTGACTGATTCCATTCTTTGTGTGTCTGTTCTGTAGAGGGAAATATAGTATTTGTCCTGTCTTTAATTCAAAACGTAGGAGGCACAGGAGTACTGTGGTGGCTGTATGCTAAGCAAACAAAGTTTGTCAATGAAACTCTTACTGCTGATCAGCTTCAAGTAGCCAAAGACAATCTTCAGGCCCTCTTGGTCTATGCCATTTCAGCTACTGTCTTCACGGTAAGTGCTTTATCACTGACAAAATTGTATTCCCTTTTTCTGTCATTCTTGCCATGTTCTTTGGCTTGTCAATGCAGGTTTTGTAATATGTGCATGAAAGATTGAAAGTGCTTCAGAAACAATATCCCACTCTGTTTGTTGTTGCGTTTTCTACTATTAGGCACTGTTCTGGTGGGGACACACTCTCCCTTTAAGGTGCCAAAAGTACTCCTGTTCTTTTAGAGACTAACAAATTTATTTGAGCGTAAGCTTTTGTGGGCTACAACCCACTTCTTCGGATGCATAGAATGGAACATATAGTGAGGAGATATATATCTACACATACAGAGAGCATGAAAAGGTGGGAGCTGTCTTACCAATTAAGTAAGAGAAAAAAAACTTTTAAAGGGATAATCAAGATAGCCCAGTACAGACAGTTTGATAAGAAGTGTGAGAATATTACATGGGGAGATAGATTCAATGTTTGTAATGGGTCAGCCATTCCCAGTCTCTGTTCAAGCCTAAGTTGATTGTATCTAGTTTGCATATCAATTTGAGTTCAGCAGTTTCTTGTTGGAGTCTGTTTTTGAAGCTTTTCAGTTGCAAAATGCCACCCTCAGGTCTGTTATTGAATGACCAGACAGGTTACAGTGTTCTCCTGCTGATTTCTGAATGTTATGATTCCTGATGTCAAATTTTTGTCCATTTATTCTTTTGCGTAGAGACTGTCCAGTCTGGCCAGTGTACATGGCAGAGGGGCATTGCTGGCACGAGATGGCGTATATCACATTGGTAGATGTGCAGGTGAATGAGCCCCTGATGGCATGGCTGATGTGATTAGGTCCTATGATGATGTCACTTGAATAGATATGTGGACAGAGTTGGCATCGGGCTTTGTTGCAAGGATAGGTTTCTGGGTCATAGTTTTTGTTCAGTGGTGTGTGGTTGCTGATGAGTATTTGCTTCAGGTTAGGGGGTTGTCTGTAAGCAAGGACAGGTCTGTCTCCCAAGATCTGTGAGTGAGGGATCATCTTTCAGGATAGGTTGTAGATCTTTGATGATGCACTGGAGAGGTTTTAGCTGGGGGCTGAAGGTGACGGCTAGTGCTGTTCTATTGTTTTCTTGGTTGGGCCTGTCTTGTAGGAGCTGACTTCTGGGTACTCATCTGGCTCTGTCAATCTGTTTTTTCACTTCAGCAGGTGGGTATTGTAGTTTTAAGAATGATTGACAGAGATCTTGTAGGTGCTTGTCTCTGAGGGATTGGAGCAAATGCGGTTGTATCTTAGAACTTGGCTGTAGACAATGGATTGTGTAGCGTGTCCTGGATGGAAGCTGGAGGCATGTAGGAAAGTATAGCAGTCAGTAGATTTCTGGTATAGAATAGTATTTATGTGACCATTGCTTATTAGCACAGTAGTGTCCAAGAAATGGATTGCTTGTGTGGACTGATCTAGGCTGAGGTTGATGACGGGATGGAAATTATTGAAATCATGGTGGAATTCCTCAGAGGCTTCTTTTCCATGGGTCCAGCTGATGAAGATGTCATCAATGTAGCGCAAGTAGAGTAGGGGCGTTAGAGGATGAGAGCTAAGGAAGCGTTGTTCTAAGTCAGCCATAAAAATGTTGGCATACTGTGGGTCCATGCGGGTACCCATAGCAGTGCTGCTGACTTGAAGGTATATATTGCCCCCAAATGTGAACTAATTGTGGGTTAGGACAAAGTCACAAAGTTCAGCCACCAGTTTTGCTGTGACATTATCGGGGATACTGTTCCTGATAGCTTGTAGTCCATCTTTGTGTGGAATGTTGGTGTAGAGTGCTTCTACATCCATAGTGGTCAGGATGATGTTTTCTGCAAGATCACCGATGGATTGTAGTTTCCTCAGGAAGTCAGTGGTGTCTCAAAGATAGCTGGGAGTGCTGGTAGCGTAGGGCCTGAGGAGAGAGTCCACACTCTTCCCTGATGTCAGAAGAATAGATTGTAGGACCTGAACCCACAGCTGGCCTGGGCCTTGCTCAGAAGTCTTCCATGCACAGAGCAACTTCAGGATTGGACCCTTATTCTGTATGTTCACTTGCACTTGGATCCTGTCTGTCAGATAAATCAAACATGCAACGCTGAGATGATACCTCATAATTTCATTTTAGTTAGTAATACTTGATACAGGTATGCACTATAATTAAACCTTTTTATAAATTTATCTGACAAGTTCTCCAGGTTCTGTTTCAAAATATGAGCCAAATTCTGCCCTCAGCTACACCTGTGCAATCCAATTGCTTTTACTTGGTTGCACAATGCA
The DNA here is from genome assembly GCF_003597395.2 of Chelonoidis abingdonii. NCBI lineage: Eukaryota > Metazoa > Chordata > Testudines > Testudinidae > Chelonoidis > Chelonoidis abingdonii. Next base: position 134,739,049 of record NC_133774.1, read on the forward strand.
GTTGAGTGATAGAATTTGGTCTATAGTCTTGTCAGTCTGAGTGTCAGTTCAAAAAAGTATTTAAAAGGTAGCAGGAGTCACTAAAAGTAGTTTGCATTGATAAATCAATCTTGAAATATTTGATGTAGGATTAAGTCATGTAAACTTGCAGGGCTTCCACAAACTGTTGGAAGTGTGATTAGTTTGCTCTACTTGAAGATCCTGTGTTGTTTACTGCACCTAATGGTCTGCTTTTCATCACCTAAAATGTCAGTTGGAAACTTCTCTCCTCAGGTTATCTTGTTCTTGATAATGTTAATTATGCGCAAGCGAGTAGCTCTCACCATTGCCTTGTTCCACGTGGCTGGCAAAGTTTTCATTCACCTGCCACTGCTAGTCTTCCAGCCCTTTTGGACTTTCTTTGCCCTCATCCTGTTTTGGAGCTACTGGATCATGGTCCTGCTTTTCCTTGGCACTACAGGTATGTGGGCACATGGCTTCTTTTAAGTAAACACTAGTACTTTCTTATACAGACTTTAGATGTAGTTAAAATTTGAAAATAACTGCTGTTCTCTGGTATAGCCCTTTGACTTTGAATCCTTCGAATGAGCACAACTAGTACTTTAGTACTGTGTTCTTGTGCACATCTGTATTGATCATCAGGTGTGAGGTTACCCATTGTTTGGTTCCCTGGAAGTGGCTTTCTACCATTATTTTGCCCCTGTTTGATGTGAGGAAGAGCAGCCGCAGGGCTGCTGTAACATATACAAACACTAAGTCTCCAAGGGACTGTCGTGCTAGCTGTGACCTGTTTGAACACTGTGTTCTGGCTAAGGCATATTCCATATACAGCGGGGGGCCCTAGGAAAGGAAGATGGAGAGTTTATGATGCCATCTTTATGCCATTCACAGATTTCCCCATGCCAGAGGAATACTTAGCTATCCTGTTAGGGTAGCTTTCAGACTGGATAGTGTCTCATTTTTGGCTGTCTCATTGATTTGCAGAGTTACAGAAATTAAATGCAAAAAAATCATGTCAATACATCAGTAAAGATGTACATTTTTAAAAAAAAATAAAGAAATGTACAATTTCAAAGGAACCCATCAATCTGGTTTTATCTTCAAAAATTAAACTCAGCACATCTTTTGAAATAATGTCCTTCAATTTAAACCATTATTTAAAATATTCAGAAGTGTTATTTCTGTTCCTTTCTGTGTTTAGAGGGTATTTTGGCTGGACCTGAGAGAAACACCACCAGCCATGCCCAGGTCTGTCCCTGGTCCTTCTTCCCCTTCTCTGTGCGCACAACCAGCCACCTGCTGCTTGCAATCTATTCATTTTCAGCTCTGCTGCAGCTGTTACTAGTAAACAGTCCCCAGTAGGGCCTGATGCAACATCAGCAACCTGATAAAGTGCTGTCAAATACACAAACTAAACAAACAGAATAATAGAGGAAAAGTATTCTGCCGTCTTTGCGTTATAGTGATCTTAGGGGTTACTTATAACAGTCGCATGCAGATAAATGTACTTTGCAAGTTAATGGTGTCCTCCTGCAGAAATATTAATATAGCCACTTGCCATAATATTCAACATATATGCTATCTCTTTAACAAAAATAAAAGGATTAGAAAATACTAGACATGCAATGTGAATATGCTAATATTATTGTAGGGGCCATAACTCTGGATTTCTTGACTTTTTAAATATCTCCTATTACAGTAACATTACATTAACAGTTTTTTGCATTTATTTTTCTTCCTTTTCATTGTAGAGCAAAGGGTTAAAAAACCCAGTGATGCTCCTCTAAGGACTTAAGGCAGCACAAGCTATTTAGCCACTACTTAAATTGATAAATGCACATTTCTAAAAGGACGCGTGCATGCATAGAGCATCGCTCAAAACGCAAATGCACAGTAGCCAATTTTCTGTTGTTTGTGACAGTCTTAGGACTGGTCTGCATTAGATAGTTAGATCCACCCAGTTACCTTGCTCGGGGGTGTGAAAAATCCACATGCCTGTGTGACATAATTAAACCAACCTAAGTCCCTGTGTAGACAGTGCTTTCATCGACCTAGCTACTTCCTCTCAAGGAGGTGAATTTACTACGGAAATCGCTGTAGGAAGTATCTACACTGAAGTGCTATAGCTGTGCTGCTGTAGCATTTTATGTGTAGACATTGCCTTAGCAGGGGACATGCTCCACAATAATGTGGACTTTACACACCCAGTTTCAAGATAAAGGCCTAGAGGTTCACCTGAGCCCCATAGGTGTTGCTGGGGCTCAGTAGAGGTACAACGATTTGCCTGACTAGAGGAGTTTCTAGGATTGGGGCCTAAAAGTTTCACTGATTTTAGTTAGTTCTGTACAAAACAGTGGCAATAACTTTTCAAAATGGGAAATGTGTATTTCTCAGAAAGTTCTGAGCTTCCTGGGGAAGGAGGTGTAATGGAACTTGACATCTGAAATGGTGTGTTCCCTGTTTCACAAATGCTCTAATACAATATAGTAATTTTAACACTTTTTAGGTCGTATAACTATTTCAGCCTAACTATGGAAAAATATTTGTGATTTTTAGGCCCTGTCTTTAACAAGGGACAGAACTAATGAAATTTTGTTCTTGGTTTTGTTTGTTTTACTGCTATAAGTTTAATTTGGATTATGACGTGATGTTTGTTATCTGGGGAACAATGAATCACAATATTTTTCTTGTGCCTGAAAATGGTTGAGGTCCCAATTCTGCATTTTGAGCTGTTCGGGTTGCACAGCATGCACCTTCATGGACCCAATTGCATCAGCAGGGCCAAAGTTTGGACTTTAATAATAAAAAGCTTTGCTCAGTTTTAATTGTTGGTAACCTCAGCCCTGGTCCTGCATGTGCCTAATTTTATTTACTGTGAGTTGTCCCATTGATGTCAATGGGACAAAGTGTTTTGTATTAAAGTTAAGCAAATATTGACGTCTTTGCAGAAACAAGGCTGTACAGACTATATATCAGTATTTCCCAAACTACTGAAAACCAAAATGTATAACATTTCTAAAAATGAGTCAAAAGAAACTTGTTTTTCCAAATAGTAATTCACTAGAACAAAATTATTTTGGTAGTGGTGTTTGACTTCCAAGATTCATACATATCTGAAACCATTCACATAAGAGATCTAGTGCAAACCTAAGTGAAAACACTAATAGCTTTCAAATTGGATCTGTTTTATGCACCTGTTTATGTCCATTCTCTGTGTTTTTCTGAACCTCTTCTGCTGTTTGCATCATTTTGATGGGTGAGATGGACCTCCACAGTGAGTGCTAATGCTTTTTGAAATAGAGCATCCATCGCCTGAGGAAATCCTGACACAATGTCAGTGAGCTTATGTGAAAGTGCTACTTAGATCAGACAAGTCTATTGGGTTTTAAAATATGTATAAAATTATCTGGGAAAAATCTTCTCTTCTCAAACGCTGCTAATATTCTAGCAAATAGATTCTGTTATTCAAATATAGACAAAACACACATATAAACACTTACTCCATCAAGAAATAGGTGACCATTAATGTTGTTTGATCCTAACTAAAAAAAAAATACAAATTATGATCTTTAAATACATTTCCTCAATTTTTGCAAACTATGGATCTGAAGGGAGGGTGGCAGAAAATTGAGAATGACTTTTAGGTTTCCTTCCATTACATTTTGGCAAAAGAAATCATTCTGCTTCATCTTTTTTTCCAAATTGCCACATAGCTAACTATTTTTTATTTTTTTTTAATTTGGATGTTGAGTGTGCTCTGGAGGATTTTAAAATCCTTTCCCTGCATAATTATTAACAGTAATTAATATTTTTGCTGGTTGAACCAGCAATATTATCTCCATTATCAACTGTTCAGCTACACTGATGTTAACACTTCATTATGAGACAGAGCTGTCGCTCTTGAAATGATTGAGAGTTATTAGCTGAATTACAAACGATTCTTTCTTTCTAAGTTGATATTGGCTATCTGCCTTCTTTCTCTGATTTGTTCCTAGGTAGCCCTGTCCTAAACGAACAAGGGTTTGTGGAATTCCGGGTTTTGGGCCCTCTACGATACATGTGGTGGTACCATGTGGTAGGGCTGATCTGGATCAGTGAATTTATTTTAGCATGTCAACAGATGACTGTAGCTGGGGCTGTTGTGACATACTATTTTACAAGGTGAGAAGTTTTCAGACAGCTTTTTCTGAAGTGACCTAGTGACTGAATCATCAAAAATAACTAGGGCCAGAGCTTGTGGTGAAATGAGCAGGTGTGTTCTGCCTGGAAGGTGAAAAACAAAAGCAAACTTCTAAAATAAAGTGTGCTTAGCTAGTTATGTGCAATTTGAAGATGTTAGGGGAAAATAAGACTGTGATGCTTAAGTCCCATATACACTATGAAGACCTAGATGATTCATTTTTTTAAAAAAAAGTAAAAAGCGCTTTGACATTTCTCTTTTCAGTAATAAAGCCAATAAGCTCCATTTAAATTAAACGATGATTGGCACTAATTTGCTGGGATTACTTAACTGAAAAATACAGTTCTATAATTCTTTTCACCCACTCGTTCATCTGTTTCCTAAGATTACAGAAAGTCCCTTTAGAGCCATCATTTTCATATGAATTCAGATTATATACTGATGTTCAAGTGAAGCAAAATATATGTATTAAATCTCCATGTACCATCACTGTGCATGAGTCCTAATTTGCAAATCATGCTATACTCGTATCAGCTAATGCACGTGTATCTCACGTACAAGAGAGGGATGCATCACATGTTCTTAGGATAGTAACTCCTAATTGGTAGTACTGCAGTGTTAAAAAATAATGAGTATTAAAGATTAATAAATCTGAGCGCTTTTAATTATTTTTTTTTAAAGTCTCTAGGTGCACGGAGATCATGTTTTTAAGCTTTTTTTCTACCGCAATAAGGACTAGAAACTTTTATTTATTTTTAAATGGAAGCTGAGGTTCTCAATCACAGAGCTAGGAGATGAGGCTTTAAGAAAAACTCTATCACAAATCTTGCAATAATTTTGTAAGAATGAGCAATACTGAAGTAATATCGAGTGTTTGCTAACATACAACTGCTGGCAACATTTTTGATTAAGGAAAGAAATGATGCTGTTTTTTTTAAAAGTATGTCTTTCTAAAGTGAAATTTCTCAAAGTGTAACTGTGATATTTTATAGTTCACTATATATTTGTTTAAAGAAAGAAATCTCTGCACTCAATAGTCTGAAAATTTAAGTTACGCTTCCCATTCCAAATGGTCTCAAAGTAGTTTACAAATAATAAAAATACAGCACCTCTGGAAAAATGCAGCTACTTCTGCAGCAGAGGGCTTCAGCCGTGATGCACAGCAAGGGTGGTTGGAGTAAGGGAGGAAAATGTCAACCCATGACAAAGCCCTTATGCCTTATGAAAATTGCCATAGGGTCATCAGTGTCCATGCAGAGCAGAGGAGGACCTTGGTTTAAATGTTCTCTCATATGAAAGATACCTTACAGTAATTTATTTTCATTGATATTCCTGCTGTGCTGTTTTTACAAATGTACAGGTTTCAAAAATTGTACATAACTAAGAAATACACCGTAGGTAGGAATGGTCTTGCCACAGCATGTTAGTGGGCTAGATGATTTAAGAGATCTTTTGCATCTCCAACATCTGTGAGTTTAACAACTGTATTTTACCTGAAGGTAAATGAGTTTGCTCTTACCTGCTCCCTATCCATCATCCCTTAATGGGAATTTTGAGTTATTAAATATCCATTTCCCTCTATTACTTTGCTTTCTTCCATATTAAAGTGTGGTTATAGCCTGAAAAGTGACTGTGAAAATGGTATACTTGGGTTCCATATTGTTAATGATTTCTAGATCAATGTACATAATTTGCGTATAGAAAGACTTTTGTTTAACTGCCAGCCCCGCATTCTCACCTAGGGCTCTGAAAGCCAAGACGGGCTCTTTGCATTTCATGCAATGCTACCAGTCATAAGTAGGCTTGCCAGAATTCGGGGTTTATTATTATTTTGATGGCTAATATCAATGTTCATTTCAAGCATTTCAGTCAATCTTTATTTATTTAAATTTTCATAGTTGAGAGGAATGAAGGGGAAAGGTCAGAATTATTTAACGACAGTAGACAATGAGAATCAGAAAGTTAAAGCTTTTATAAACGTTAAAACACAAGTTGTCAACATCCTCTTGTCAAAATATACAAAGCAAACATGCTTAAATCAAACTCAAGCAGCATTTTTCTTACTCTGCCATTGTGTGTGTGTGTTTGTGGTGAAATTGACATTTATCAATACCTACTGGTAAAAATGTAATGTTTCCAAGCCTAGTCATAAGGTTCTGCTGGCCAGATTAGGCCCTCAGTTACACTTGTACAAGCCAATTGCCTTCTTCCATTTGCACAGGTATAATTGGTTGGAATTAGATACGCTGTTTTTGCAAGAAGAAATAGAATCCAGCTCACTGAACACTGACTTCAGAATGCTAATAGGAGCCAAAAGTTGTAAAAACATTTTTTCCTCACTGAAGTCAGCATGAATCAGTACATGCACAGAGCAGGTCTGTGGAATTAGAAGGTGCCAAGTTTTTATATTTTTCAAGTGAAACCACCCTTTAGAATAGGTTTCCCTAAATTCAGGGGAGGCATTTTATTATTGGATACAATTATTTATTACTGGCAGTTCAATAACATTAATCCTGTGATACTTTTATCACTGAGTTTATTTTTTTAATACTTATCAAGCACTCTTTCACTAAATGCTGAATGGAGCTGCTGTAGAGAGGGAAATAGTAATGGTTTGCTTTAGAGGAAACAAATACGAATGATAAGAATACATTTCTGAAAAGCTGTATCAGAAGACTGAATGTGCATTCAGCTCTTATAAATAAATCCCTATTTCCCCTTACAAATACATCGTTATAAATACTTTGTTACAGCACTGTATTTTGTTTTAATACTTGATTCCCTGGCGCTGTGGATATGTATATTCAGAAATACAAATGGTCTGAAAACAGCTTTTCTGTAATAAATGTATATATGCTTTTTCCAATATATAAAATAGGGAAAATCCTAAAACAAATGTGGGGAGAGGAGGGAAAGACTTAAAAATGTTTGAATTAGACATTTATAAAAGTGTAGAGCTTAAAAAATTAATTGGTAGGTATAACTGTAGTGCAGACAAGTGTCCCTTCACAGCTCAGCCAATGACTCATCCTTTTCCTGCTATTACATTAAAGCTAATACTGCTATGGACCCTGCTTCTTAATGAATCAGCAATGTCCACTGAAGACTAGGATGAGACCACCAAATTGCTTTTCACCTGTGAAGTCAGTCAGTCAGAGTTTGTCTGCAGCTGGTTTTTCTCACCTGAAGTCCATATTGATAATACTGCTTTATTTTATCTCTCTGATGATTTTCCACAGGGAGAAAAGGAATCTGCCATTTACTCCTATTCTGGCATCAGTAAATCGTCTTGTCTGTTACCACCTAGGAACAGTGGCAAAAGGTTCTTTCATTATCACATTAGTGAAGATTCCACGAATGATCCTTATGTATATTCATTCCCAACTCAAAGGAAAAGTAAGGGAAACCTTCTTCTTACTAAAATACTGGGTTCCAAATGCTTGAAATTTGATCCTAAGTTTTGACCAAAAAAGTAAGTGTGTGTATTCATGAAACTTAAGGACTGATTTCAGAATATTCAGCCCTTAAAGTATAGCCCGTGCATTTGAATGTAATGGTCATTCATGTTCTTTGTCCTCTGGGTTTTTGTTTTTTTTTAAATGTACTTGGTTTTTTTCCCCCTGTTGCCATGCTAGGAAAATGCCTGTGCTCGATGTATGCTGAAAGCTTGCATCTGCTGCCTTTGGTGTCTAGAAAAGTGCCTGACTTACTTAAATCAGGTAAGATTTTATATATTTTGACTTTTATATAAAGGCTGACAATTTATGTGATTGAGGAAGGCTAGTCTGAAACCAGAAGATGGAGTAATTTTTCCCTTAAGTTGACACATGTTAAATTGCACTTTGGAACATGATTGAACCTGTGTACTTCAGTCATGTCCCCATTACTGAAATTAAAGTACATTGTGATCTCACTGAGGCTCATTACATTAGTCCTCATTTACAGTGCCTGTGTGAAAAATTGTCCCAATTCCTTGTTCTGGAAAAGACATTTTGTCCTTTAAAAATGACTAATCATGTCTAAGCAATATAGCATTAGAGTTTAATGGTTGAATACAACCTTCCCAGTACCCACTTTCCCCAGGTACATTTAAGTTTGAAAGTGTGTATATGGTAACAGAGTGTGGAGCTTTTCTCCTTTTTAATATTTAAGCATCACATATTTGAGAAAATGTATTTAGAATCATAGACTTTAAGGTCAGATGGGACCATTATGATCGTCTAGTCCGACCTCCTGCACGATGCAGGTCACAGAATCTCACCCACTCACTCCTGTAATAAACCCCTAACCTATGTCTGAGCTATTGAAGTCCTCAAATTGTGGTTTAAAGACTTCAGGGTACAGAGAATCCTCCAGCAAGTGACCCGTAGGATTCTCTGTACCTTGAAGTCTTTATTTCTTTTAAGTCACTCTCTCTTCCTTTAAGGCTGTGTCTATACAGCAGATGGGAAGTGCATTCCCATCTCGGGTAGACTAGTTCTGCTTGAGCTAACATGCTAAAAATAGCAGAGTAGTTATGGCTGGTCGGGCTAGTGCCAAAGTCTAACCATGTCTGAGATCCTAAGTATGTACTCGGGTGGCTAACCCAAGGTGCCACCTCAGCTGCCACGCTGCTATTTTTTAGTGTGCTAGCTTGAACAGAGCTGTCCCGGGTACATGGACCTGAGCTGGGAATTATACCTCCCAGCTTCAGTGTAGCATTATCTAGAGAAGGAGAATGACTGTGAAGTGTGATGGGTTGTTTTGTCATATCTGTTTCCTTATGGGAGAGCTGTGCTGTAGTCTGTTAATATAGATCTCTCTTTTACTATTGTTCAATTTGTTTCTCAAATTTGAGACATTTTGTATAATGGAGCTCCTCCATCTTTGATTTCACAAACCTACATGATTGTGAACCCAGATACCTTTGTGAGCGAGCGAGCTCACCCCTTGGGTCAGATTTAAAGTTGTACAGAATTTGTACTCCTTGTAGAACCACAAGATAGGTTTTTGGAAGCTGTCTTATTGGAAGCTTGGTTTTCAGAGTGATGAAACTACCAGACAAAACTTTACAGTATACCATAAAGTTCTAGCCTGGGCATAGTCCTGGCCTGCCTTGTTTTTGAATTGTCTTGATGAAGATCATTAGTAAAGTGTGTAATTATTGGAAATTGTCTTTGTTACCCATGACTTACCTATTCAGTAATGCTGGACAGAACTAGAAATGCTTTCTTTTTCAACATCTAGAAAGCAACTTCTCTGAAACACATGACCCTCAAACTATTGTATGTCCTGAGAGAAAGAGATTTTTGTCCAGCTGCTTACCATGGTAGTAGTGTCTGCTCACCTCCTACTCTTGCAGAGAGATTGCACATTCTTTTTCTATTAGCATTTTGGTGTGAAACTGATATATATGTGGCAAGAATAAGCAAGGCAGGTGGGAAATGGTTATTCCCTCTGATATTGTTCTCTGTCTATTGATTCAACCACTGCCCTGGGGAGAATTGGTTTAGCAGCTTCAAGGTGAGCAGTGACAGTCTCAGGATCCAGCACAAACGCTTTTTTGTGTATGAAATCAGCAGTGGGCACTGATGGGATTTTTCATTACATAGTTCCTTTCCTCCCTAATTCTGGGATGGAGCTGATTGTCTTGAAAGTGAGTGTCATGTTACTGAGTTCTCATTATTTCTTGATTGGATTTGTACCTTTAAAGATCTCTTACTAAATCAAGTGTCTCGTGACATTGTGCTTTCTGTTGTGGAAGGGGATGGGAGGAGAAAGTCTTGTTGCCGAAACAGATGATGAATGTTGAAGGAAAGGGGACAGAGTGTCTATGACTAATGCTACATTTTGCTTTTCCCCAGAATGCATATACAGCCACAGCTATCAACAGCACCAACTTCTGCACCTCAGCAAAGGATGCCTTTGTCATTCTAGTGGAGAATGCTCTGCGAGTGGCTGCCATAAACACAGTGGGAGACTTCATGCTGTTCCTGGGAAAGGTATGCCGAAGGGGTGTACTGTTACAGACCTGGAACAAGTCTGCTTGCTCTCAAAAACCTTCATTGTCCTTGCACTCCAGCTACAGAGTGCCTCTGAGCGCTTGTTTTCTCAATGCCTACTGTTGTCACCTATCCCATCCTGCTGTTTCCAATCAGGAACATGGTTTAGAGCAGGGGTCTCAAACTCAAATGACCACAAGGACCACATGAGGACTAGTGCATTGACCCAAGGGCCGCATGACTGACACACATCCCCTCACTGCCTCTGGCCCCGCCCTCACTCCATTCCTTCCATTAGGCCCCGCCTCTTCCCACCCCTTCCCTGCCCCATTCCAACCCCTTCCCCGAAGTCCCCACCCCAACGCTGCCCCAGGGGGTGCAGAAAAGGTGCAGGGTGCAGCGGGGGCTCAGGGCAGGGAGTTGAGGTGCAGGAGGTGTACAGGGTGTGGCACGGGGGCTCAGGGCAGGGAGTTGCTGTGTGGAGTGCAAGAAGGTGGGTGCAGCATGGGGTTAGGGTGCAGGGTCCAGCAGGTGGCTCAGGGCAGGGAGTGCAGGAGGGGTGCGGGATGCAGGAGGGGGCTCAGGGCAGGGAGTTGAGGTGCAGGGTGCGGCAGGGGGATCAGGGAAGGGAGTTGGTGTGTGGGGTGCAAGAAGGTGAGGGGTGCGGCAGGTGGCTCAGGGCAGGGAGTGCAGGAGGGGTGCGGGATGTGGCAGGAGGATCAGGGCAGGGAGTTGGGTGCGAGATGCGGCAGGGGGCTCAGGGCAGGGAGTTGAGGTGCAGGAGGTGTGCAGGGTGCGGCAGGGGGATCAGGGAAGGGAGTTGGTGTGTGGGGTGCAAGAAGGTGAGGGGTGCAGCAGGTGGCTCAGGGTAGGGAGTGCAGGAGGGGTGCGGGATGTGGCAGGAGGCTCAGGGCAGGGAGTTGGGGTGCTGGAGGTGGGCAGGATGTGGCAGGGGGCTCAGGGCAGGGAGTTGGGGTGCAGGAGGGGTTTAGGGTGCGACAGGAAGCTCAGGGCAGGGAGTGGGTGCAGAAGGGGTTCAGGATGTGAGCTCCAGCCTGGCGTCGCTTACCTAGAGTGGCTCCGGGGTGGCAGCGGAGTGCACCAGGGCCAGGGCAGGCTCCCTGCCTGCTCTGGCCCCCGGCCCTGCGCCGCTCCATTCCAGGAAGCAGCTGGAACCATGTCCCTGCAGCCCCTAGGGGAGGGGGTGGGGGAGGGGCTCAGGGTTCTGTGCCGTCTGCTGCTCTTGCTGCTCCTCCAGGTACCCACGAAGCTCCCATTGGCCGCGGTTCCCTTTTCCCAACCAATGGGAGCTGTGGGGGGGCGGTACCAGGAAGGAGACAATGCAGGAGCCCTCTGCCTCCTTCCCCCTCCCACCCCGGACCAAAGGGACGTGCTGCCAGCTGCTTCAGAGAGCAGCGCAGGGCTCGCAGCGCCACAGGGGGCAGTCCTGTGGGTAGGGGGGGGCATGGGGAGCTTGGCGAGCCACACGCAAGAGCACCGCGGGCCGCGTGTATGATACCCCTTGTTTAGAGGGAATTGAGCAGGATATGGGAGTGTAAAATAACTTCTGGTGGTAGTGAGTGAGACAGGTCAGAAAGTGCACGTTGCCGGGGTTCAGCTGAAAATTCCAATTTCTCATCATCAAAAACATTCTGGCTTTCGATTCCTTTGGCAACTGAAAGCTGAAAAAAGTCTGGCCAGGAGTTTTTGGTTTTCCAATGAAAAATCTAAAATGTAAGGAAAGCAGACACTTCTCGTAACAACTTGTTTAATCAAACCCTCAGTTTTCCTTCAGAAGGAAGTTCATACATTTTTGATCAGTCCTCGTAGTAGGTGTGGAATGGGAGGCAGCAGGACTTTTGTGTTGGCAGCTGGGAGTTGCCTAAGTGGGAGTAAAGAGGAAAGAGTTGAAACTGAGTATATTCCAAGGTAGAGAGATTACTAAGCACTGTTGTTGCAGCTCAATTTTCTGTTTCTTTAGGGAAGACCAGAACCCAGTAAATTACTGTTACACCTGGGCTGGCTTTTTGTGTTCTTATTTACTAACCTACTAAATACTAGTCCAACTGCATCAGCTGTAGCCCCACAAGTACCCATCAGCATTGGGGCCCTTCATGGAATGAGCCGTTTATCCTCTGTACAATCCTCTCCATGTAATACATCAGATTACAGTGAGCTGAACTCTTAAGTGTGGTTTTCTAATCCAGTAAATACTCTAATCAATACAGAGTGATGGGAATGAGCACATAATGAAGACATGGGTGCCTTGGGGGTATTGAAGTGAACACTGCAGTTCTCTGGAGTAGTCTAACATACCAAGAAATGTCTCCATGAAAAAATGGCTTTCACATCATTGGATGAACAGAAGGGTGGCAGTAATGCTTAAATAAGCAGTGCAAACTACCAAACAACAGTGTTAGCTTTATTCTGCTGCCTGGCCAACCCAGCTTTCAGCCAATTCAATATCTGAATAATACAGTGGAAACTGACCTATTTTGCAGTGTTTAATTTTTAAATGCAGAGGTATGGTATATTCTTCATAAAAACTACATTGACACCTAGTATGACATTTCTTAGGGCCACTCATGCTAATTTTTGGGAAACTACCTGAAAGATATGTAGAAATGCCTTACACTGTTAAAATCAGAGTTAGAAATAATGCTTAGTTTACAGTGGGGACCTAGTACACAAGGTAATTCTTAGCAGCCTTCCTGTTGCAAATAGGAGGGACTGGAACAAGCTGAAGGGATATTTGTGTGTGTGTGTGTGTGTCTGCAAGCAAAATTTTTGTAAAGCATGTTAATTGGTGTATCTAGCTAGTTATATTAATTTTTATATTCTGTACAAAGTACAGACCTAGAACTGATCCCTGACCAGAGGAGTTTATAATTTGAATAAACTGACAGCACAACAGAGTAAGGTTCTGTCTTACTATGTATTCTTTCCCCCCCCCCCCACCACCACCACCCCAGAACAATGGGTGAGTGGCAGTTTTTTATTTACTCATGTGAATTAGTTTTGGGGCTTTGAAGAGATGCAAGCACAGCATTGAAAACAGCTCTGGCTAGATCCAGCAGCACATGGGGTTTTAGTAGCATTTAGTATCTTGTAGTGGAATCGGTGACATTGTAGCATCCAGTTCTCCTATGCCTGTGAGATTAAAGTGTGTTTGCACATACATGAAAAATAATCCAACGGTTTCTGCAATCATTCTTGTCTTTCTGTTTTCTTTGCTTCAGGTCCTGATCGTTTGCAGCACAGGCTTGGCGGGGGTTATGTTGCTGAACTACCAGCGGGATTACACAGTGTGGGTGCTGCCTCTCATCATCGTCTGCCTCTTTGCTTTCCTGGTAGCTCACTGCTTCCTGTCAATTTATGAAATGGTTGTGGATGTCCTCTTCTTATGTTTTGCCATTGATACAAAATACAACGACGGAAGCCCTGGTAGAGAATTCTACATGGATAAAATTCTCATGGTAAGTTAGTTTCCTCCCCTCTCCCTTGAATCAAAGGAACTCTACTATCTACAGAGAATTTAGTGCAAGCTTCTGATGCCATTCAGCACAAAAATCCCAGCATCAGCCTTTTTTTGTGTCGAATGAAGTAGGTATTCACCCATGAAAGCTCATGCTCCAGTACATCTGTTAGTCTGTGAGGTGCCACAGAATTATTTGTGGCCTTTTTTAGAGACCTTTCTCTTGGGTCCAGAAGAAAGTATGACTAACATCAGTAGTGCCCAAGTTGGGGTTTCTTACCCAGACCAACAGACCAACCTTTGCTCAGACAGTGTCTGTCCTGGTCCTCAGATAGCAGCGCCTACAGTCCCTTCCTAAAGTACGGGTCTGAGCCCAAGTTGCTATTAGTATCTCATTTGACAGGGACAAAGTAGGCCATGTTACAGTTACACTATGTCTGCCCTAGAGACTTGCACTGGCACATCTCTACCAATGCAGCTGCACCACTGTCAGAGCAGTTACACCACAGATCTATGCCAACAGGAGAGAGCTTTCCTGTCAACAGAATTAAACCACCTCCAGGGAGTGGTGATGGCTATGTCAACGGGAGAAGCTGTGCACACTACCACTTAGGCCAGTGAAATGTATGTCACTGAGGTATGTGGGTTTTTTCACATCCCAGAGTGACATACATTTTGCTGGCATAAGTGGTAGTGTAGACGTGGTCTTAGTTTCTTAATTTAGATGTTCCCCCTCACCCCCCACATACAACTGCTGTACTAGAAATGGGGAAGTAAAAATCCTCTTAAAACCAACATTAGACTGAATTCCGCGCTAAGGCCTGGTCTACACTACAAGTTTATCTCAAATTTAGCAGCGTTAAATGAAATTAACCCGGCACCCAACCACACAACGAAGCCCTTTATTTTGATATAAAGGGCTTTTAATATCGATATCTGTACTTCACCCTGAGGAGGAGAGTAGCACTCAAATTGGTATTGCCATTTTGAATTAGGGTTAGTGTGACCGCAATGCAACGGTATTGGCCTCTGGGAGCTATCCCACAGTACACCATTGTGTCCGCTCTGGACAGTAATCTGAACTCAGATGCACTGGCCCGATAGACAGGAAAAGCCCCGCGAACTTTTGAATTTCATTTTCTCTTTGCCCAGCATGGACAGCTGATTAGCACAAGTGACCATGCAGTCCCAGAATCGAAAAAGAGCTCCAGCATGGATCGTACAAGAGTTACTGAATCTGATCTCTGTATGGGGAGATGAATCTGTTCTATCAGAACTCTCTTCCAAAAGACAAAATTCCAAAACATTTGAAAAAATCTCCAAGGCCATGATGGACAGAGGCCACAACAGGGACTCAGCGCAGTGCTGCATGAAACTAAGGTGCTGAGACAAGGAGCTGAGACAAGCGTACCAAAAGCCAAAGAATTGAATGGATGGTCACGGAGGGAGGGACGACTGACAACTGTAGCTATCCCACAGTTCCTGCACTCTCCGAAAACCATTTGAATTCTTGGCTGAGCTCCCAAAGCCTGAAGGGTCAAAAACATTGTCGTGGGTGGTTCAGGGTATATGTCGTCGTTGTACCCCCCTCTCCTCCCCGCCCCACCCCCCGGTGAAAGCAAAGGGGAAAAAATCCTTTCTTGCCTTTTTTCAATGTCACCATATGTCTACTGGGTGCTGCTGGCAGACGCGGTGCTGCAGCGCTACACAGCAGCATCCCCTTCCCTTGCCTTGCTTTGCAGACGGTACAGTATGATGATGTCCGTCACTATCATCCCGTGAGTGCTCCTGGCTGGCCTCGGTGAGGTCGGCTGGGGGCGCCTGGACAAAAATGGGATGACTCCAGGTTGTTCTCTTCTTTAAGCTTTGTCTAATGGAGATTCAGTCCTGCCTGGAATATCATAGCAGCTGAAGGCTGCCCTCCCCTCCCCCCTTTGATCTCTGCTTGCAGAGGCAATAAACTCAGTGTTGTTATTCATGCATTCTTTATTACTTCATCACACAAATGGGGGGATAACTGCCACGGTAGCCCAGGAGGGGTAGGGGAGGAGGGAAGCAACAGGTGGGGTTGTTGCAGGGGCACCCCCTAGAATGACATGCAACTGCTCATATCTGCGGGTTGTCTGGGGCTCTGACCTGGGGCGGCCATTTGCCTCTCTGGTTCTTTAGTTGGCTTGCCTGATATTCCAGGCAGGACTGACTCTCCATTAGACAAAACTTAAAGAAGAGAATGATCTGGGGAGTCATTCCCACTTTTTTGTCCATGTCCCAACTGACCTCGCCGAGGCCAGCCGGGAGCACCCATGACAGCAGCAGACGGTACAGTATGACTGGTAACCATCATTACGATCTTGCAAAGCAGCAGACGGTACAGTAGAGCTGGTAGCTGTCTCTGCTAACTTGAAAAGGCAAGGGCATGCTGCTGTGTAGTGCTTCAGTACCACGTCTCCCAGCAGCATCCAGTAGACATACAGTGACAGTGAAAAAAGGCTGAACGGGCTCCATGGTTCCTGTACTATGGCGTCTGCCCAGGCAATCCAGGGAAAAGAGCACAAAATGATTGTCTGCCATTGCTTTCACGGAGGGAGGATTGACTGATGACATTTACCCATAACCATCCACGAAACTGTTTTTTGTCCCATCAGGCATTGGGATCTCAACCCAGAATTCCAGTGGGTGAGGGAGACTGTGGGGACTATGGGATAGCTGTGGGATAGCTACCCACAATGCAACGCTCTGGAAATCGACGCTAGCCTCAGTACATGGACGCACACCGCCGAATTAATATGCTTAGTGTGGCCGTGTGCACTCGACTTTATACAATCTGTTTCCAAAAATGGTTTTCTGTAAAATCGAAATAATCCCATAGTGTAGACATACCCTATAGAGAGAATTTCCTTGCTCCTGTTTCTCTACCTGCTCTACATAGCAGCCAGGAAGTCCATTCCTCACTTCACGTGAAATGTATTCTCATGCATAAACCAGAGACAGACTCAAATCCAATTATTTTTAACATTCTGATTTCTGAATACTTGTTGGGAAGCGTGTCAGGATTTTAACCCTGAGCCCTGTTGTGTAGTGTCTTAGGTTGTACAGTACGTAATGCTAATGATCCCGCTGATATCAAATGTAGAATAACGATTGAAAATACCTTACACTCACATAGCACAGGTAATTCAGTAAGATCATGATGTATAATCTAGCACAAGAAATCTAGAAAGATCACACTGTGTGTGTGTGCGCAGAGAATCAATGTTCAGATTGGCCACAAAATTGTGAACAACAAAGGAATGCGGTAGATATCAAAGTGCTAGTGGCATGGAACTTCCTATGTGATGCCTTCACCTTTTACAATAGAAAGAAATATACTACAGAACTGTAGCATATCTGCTGCTATCTTTAATAGCAGGGTCTAATGCCTCTCTGCTTCCATTTGATGTTATAACAAATGGGAAAGGCCATGTCCATGGCGGGGGGGAATCTCACACGACGAGATCCTGGTTGTGGAAAAGTTTTGAGAAGTTGTGTTCTGAGGGATTAGGGAAAACTAGAAGGCATTGCTAGAAGTAAAAACAAAATCCCAGTATTTTTTTTTTTTTTTTATTGCAACTGCTTGATAGAGTTGTAATGCTACATACCGTTTTCAGTGGGCAGAATATAGTGGCTGGGGTCTGTATTTATTTTGTGCCAGTCATCAGAATGTGGATGCCAGGGCGGGGTGGGGGGATGGTTAATACTGTCTATAGGATCTTTTGAGTGCCAAAGGGGTAAGAGATGGAGGGAGACAGTATCTCTTCTTTTTGTGTTCGCTTCTTGGGACAGAACAGTTTACGTTTTTTGACATTGTCAGAGAATTTTATATGTGAGCCACAGGCTTACATGTTCCCTGGCTGTACTTCAGCATACAACCAGCAGAGGAAAGACTAAGCCACTTGACTTATTTTGCAGGAGTTTGTGGAGAACAGTAGAAAATCAATGAAAGAAGCTGGCCGGGGAGGTGGAGCTGAAGGCAGAGAGCTAAAACCAATGGTAGGTGCAGATGAGGAGGTGGCCATCCTCCAAGAATTTCACTTTTACTTCCTCTCCCTCTCTGTCTTTACTTACTGCACTTCTTCAGGGGAAGTTTTTGTTCTTTGTATCACTCAAGATGTTCTGCTTTTTCTGTTTGTGAGCTTGCCTGTCACCTGGATGGCAGAGTTTTTGTCACAGCTGAGACCATCTCCTGTAAAAGTAAGCTGAAAGGAACTGTATCTTGTGAAATAGAAATATAGTGGAAGAATCAGTTGAATTAGGATCATGATTGCAGCAGTGCCCACAACATGCTAGATGATACACACAGAAGACAGTCATCTTATTTTGTAAGATCTGTGGGGCACGGAGTGTAATTAATTACTAGCATAACCCAACTTATTCCTCTTTCCATTGGTGAACTAAATTCTTAATTTTGCATTCAGCATAAAAATCTGAGGGACACTTATGAGCTGTATCCTAAAACAATGGAGGCCATGCACATCAGGGTCACATCAAAGTATGTTAAACCGTGGCAAGGGATTGGATACAGTGATTCCTTTCAGCCTGCTTAGAATAACATTTCTCCCAGTTGTTTGTTTTTTATTGCTAACTATTTATGTTGCTGTCTCTTGCGCTCTCTATTTCCATCTCACATTGTCAGATACAGGGACAATGCATCACTTATGCTTCTGAAATCTTCACCACCACCTGTTTTCACTTACGCTGTGCCTATTTGAAAGGCATGGCATGTTTAAGTATCCTGTAATAAGGAACATCTGTAACTAATACAGATAGTGGAGTTATCCATCTTGCAAGGTGAGCTTGGGACTCGGAGATCTGGGAGCCAGGCTTTCTGTGTATAAAGGATGGGCAGGTATGATTGAACTAGTTAGAGATGAGCCTGTTAATACTGACGCTAAAACAGTGTTTCCTATTACATCGGTACCTGCCATAGGGTATAGTGGGGTTTATGCTGATTCCTCCAACAGTAAGTAGTAACTCTTTTAAATGATAAAAAGTAATGAAATACATTTCCTTATAGTAGAAAATTCCTTTTTAATATGGCATATATAAAGCCATGCTGTGCCAGCACTTTGATCTAGAAAGATTGAATTCCTGCTCGCTGATTAACCCTGTAGCTGTGAGAGGTATTATGCAATCAGTTCTAGCATATCAACCTAGATTATAAAGGGTCTTTCATTATTATTGAGAGGGATAGCTCAGTGGTTTGAGCATTTGCCTGCTAAACCCAGGGTTGTGAGTTCAATCCTTGAGGTGGCCATGTAGGGATCTGGGGCACACAAAAAAAAGCCTGTCAGGGACAGTACTTGATCCTGTTAGTGAAGGCGGGGGACTGGACTGGATGACCTTTCAAGGTCCCTTCCAGTTCTATGAGCTAGGTATATCTCCATATATTGTATTATTATGGGTGCCAAGATCTCATTACTGTTGTCTCTAGAATTGTGCAGAGTAATTCCCATGCACAACTTCCTCAGCATATAGACACTTAGTCCAGTGACAGTGGTTTGGCTCACTTATTGTGACCTGTGTGGTTTCGTTCAAACCTCTCCTTGCACAGTCTTCTGGAAGGCCAGCATTTTAGCCACGACTGGCCTTTCTCCACCTTAAAGTATTTGTTAAAGCATACGTGCTATTGTATATCTAAATATAGAACAAGAATGTTTTCATGTATATGATCTACCGTTTTCTTCAAGGAGTAATTCCAACTAAGTGACCATTAGAAGCTACTGCTGGGATTTTCAAATCTATCTAAGGGTTTTCACAGCTCCCATTAAAATTAGTGGGAATTAGGTGTTCAAATCCTCTAAGCAGCCTTGAAAGTCCTAGCCTAAAGCTTTTTACTCAACTCCCAATTCAGAGTACTGGTTTACATCAAGTAGTGTCCTTATAACGTCCACCTTATAGCTAGTGCACACTGTGAAAGATGCTAAAAGCTGTTGGTCCAGCACTTTCAGGCTTAAGCTTGGTTCCTCAGCCATATTTGGGTACGTATGAAAAGACAGGCTGAGCATCCACACTGCCACAGCCTTCAGAGGGAGCTATGCATGCTCAGCGCCCTTGGAATTCAGGCCTCTTGTTTAGGAACCTAAAGTTAGACCACTCAGGTTATGAAATTTATCTTCTAGTCCCTTACAGAGGGTTGCTAGAGAGATGGTGTCAGCATGGGACAGGAAGGCAGGAACTCCTACATTGTATTTCCAGTTCTGATACTAACTTGTTTGCCTTGCACAAATCATCGGGCCATATTTTCTGAAGTGGCTTCCAATTTTTGGGTGCCTAATTTCAACTGCATGGAGTCCAGAAAAGCAGGAATTGAATACTAATATGAATAACAAGAACATCCAGAGCTCTAATAGTTAATGCTGACCTTTTGGAAAGGATCTAAAACCTCATGCTTCAGGGTTGAAGCTCATCTCTAACTATTAGAGAGTAGGATAAAACCTTCATGTGGGGGGCAGATTATCACACATCTGCCTACTGTGAAGTTTGATAATGGCCTTCAGAGAAAGGTGCAACAGAGAGGATAGTGGACAAGACGGACCATAGTGCTGCTCTGATCCAGCATTTCCTCTCTTCCTAAAGTTGAGTACCCAAAAATTAAAGGCCAGTTTGGGCCTTCAGTGCTTTGCCTCAGTTCCCTCATTTATAAAGTAGATTTATAAATCTCTCTCAAGAGTGTGGAGGATTAGTTCAGAAATGTAAATGGCTACCTAGAATTACACTTCTTAAAAATCTGAGTGGAAATATTTAGGAGTTGTCATTTCTAAAGAGATTGTGTAGGTTCAAGAACAAGGCTTTTCAAACTTCACTATTTGTAGTAATCCTTTTGGATCAGTTTCTTCAGTTGTCCATTGACATGTGTCTAAGACTGTACTGTATGACTTTGTTTTCTAGGCCTCTGGAGCAAGTTCATCTTGAAACTAGCCAGCCATTATGGAACCCATTGACATTCCAAAACACTATATATAAATAAGCAGCCAAAATCAGAAAAGGAACAGGGATTTAATACTTTTTTTAATGATTATTTTTGTGAAACATGTACTCTTTTCATACGGGTGGCTTTTACAAGCAACTTTATCATTGTTCCTTTTTTTAATCATTGTGGTCATGGAAATGTTAAGATTCTTATCTGATTAAGATGCAATCTAGAGGAGGATTCAGTTATTTTTAAAAGAAATTAAATCAAGACTATTGGTTAGAGTATCAGATTTATCAGATGTCCCTCAAAATTGAAATGCAACCAAGAATTACGTTTAAATCAGCTCATTTAGGATTTTATATTTCAACTCAGATGCATCAAGTGACTTCTGGGGAAATGTTTGAGTAAAAAACAATTAAAATTTTAGGTGTTTTTAAAAGGGTTTCAATGAGAGTCATAATTATAACTCATTTGTAGTCAGTCATTTTACCCACCAACCCTAATGGGGCCTAGTGTTTTGTTTATAAATTTCAGATATCAAAATAACCAACTCCTCAGGTATTTAGATGTTGTGGGAACCCCTGCATTTCTATGAAAGAGAAACTAGACAATGGGAAAGGATGAGTTTTATATGCAACTGTTTTCCATTTTACTTTATTTTTCCCTTTGAGTTCAGTAGCCTCCTTTGCACTTCATAAGGCTCCTTTGAAGGGTATGGATTCTCCAAACGAGCAGTTGAACAAACTGATCATTAAAACTCAGCCTTAGCCATACTCCTCATGATTCATTCATGACTAGATATAAGGATGCTGGACATGGGGAGAGAAACAAACTGTACAAAGAGTATTGTAAGTTGTTTTTATTTACCTCCAGAGAGATTTGGGAAGTGTAAATGTAAATGGCCAGGCCTTGGCTGTTTTCTCAATCATATTAGTGTGTACTGTAACCGGTGGGTAAAACAGGAGAGGGTAGAGAAACATTTCTTTGGAAACGACACTGCCATGGTATCGAAAGTTATCCACTAACCATAAGATAACTTGTTCATTTTAATTCTTGAGTGTTTTAAAATTTTCATTCCTGAAGCTTACCAGATATGAATGCTAATACTCCACTGTTCAGCTTATTGTAATGGTAAATGCTTAGTGTATTTGCTAAGAACTCATGATCTGTTCATGCTATATACTCCTTTTTGTTACAATTTTTTAAGAAAACTATTTTTGTTAATGTAAAGTAAATATTTCAGAGCAGAATTTTTAAACTTATTGCACTAAATACGAGCTCTGTAAGAATAAATAATGCCTCAATGGTTTGTTCACTCCATACAAGAAAATCTTTTGAAAGAGAGCAGCCCTTCCAGCTAAGCTTTGCAAATGGATTAAAGAGGGATGTGTGGAGAAGCATACAATTAATGCCACCAGGGTTTTATCAGCAACTGTTTGCTTATGTGCTTCCTTTCAAAGGATCAGACCTTTACACTGCTGCCGAAGGTAAAAGGCACATCCTGTATTTTTTTTAATTAATGAGTGCTCTTAACAGTTCCAGTGGTCGCGAACTACTTCTGTTTTGTTTCTATAACTCATTTGATACTTCAATTTTTTCAGACTTCTTGCAATAAAAATCAGGATTAATAGAAGGATTTACCCTTATCATAACACAAACCAAACAGTATGAATATAAATAAACTGTAGCTGTTTGAGGGGGAAAACTGGCTTAGGCCCTGATCCTGCAAACACTTATGCAACTGTGTAGCTTTATTCAAGGAAGTAGTTCCGTGACTTCAATAGGACTGCTCATAGCTCAGTGGTTTGAGCAGTGGCCTGCTAAACCCAGGCTTGTGAGTTCAATCCTTGAAGGGGTCATTTAGGGAACTGGGGTAAAAATCTGTCTGGGGATTGGTCCTGCTTTGAGCAGGGGGTTGGTTGGACCAGATGATCTCCTGAGGTCCCTTCCAACCCTGATATTCTATGTAAGTCAAGTTATGCACCTGTGTAAGCATTAACTGGATCAGGGCTTTAGTCTGGGATTTTAATTGGAGCACTGGTTAGGTCTCTCAGTGTAAATTACATGCATCTGTCAGGATGTCTCAGAGACATTAGGGCAGCCTTCATTTATGCACGGAAGGAGTCTCCTGCATCAACGGCCAGAAGTGCACTGGCCCAGTTGCAGTTCTGGAGTTTGGAGACTTCGAATATGTGCCGAGATCAGTGGGGTTTGGCCGTGAATTAAATACTGGCTCAGCAGGATCCTAGAAGCTGGATTTCAAAGCTAGGAAAAGGATTGTCATGTACCTAGCTACTCCACAGAAACTGCAGCTTACACCCTGTTTCTGAAGACATCATTTGACCTGCTCTGACGGAAGCCTTGGATTCTGCTCACTTTGATGACCTAACATCATATTCTGCCATGACAAGTTCCACAACTTTGGGTTCTCTGCTCCCTGGAAGCCATGGGGGGAGGGGGTGCTTTTCAGTTAACTTGCAACTGGAACTGTAATCAGAAACAAAGTTTGTATTTTTGTATAACTTGCCTGTGCACCATTTTTATAACAGGGCCTGTTTTACAAATAAATTGGTTTTATTATCACAGTGCGTAGAAGTTATGGACAACACTTTTGTATGGGTAGCTGTAATTTTCAAGTTATCTATCATTATAAAGTTCTTAATCAATTCAAGTGTACCATTCCTTAGTGTATGTGCAGCATGCATAGCTTTTCACTTACAAAGTAGGGTCATGTCTTACTGAACTATCACAAATGCCCTGGCTGTTCAAAAGCATTCCTTTCCCATGCAGGCTTTCTAATGGCACTTCAGTGTTTTGGATGCTCTTTGAAACTTACTTTTGCAGCAGACTACAAGCTGCCTCTTCCTTCCTAGTCCCTCCTTTGTGTGTGGAGAGAGAGGTGGAAAACAAGTCTCTAGAGAAAGTTGCTTGCAGAGCAAGTTTTAGATGCTCGTTGCCTATCCTGATAATGAGAGTAGTGGGAATGTGATTTCTCCTGCAGTAATATCTACACCTGGCAGCTGAGACGCTTGGCACTGCCGGTGATAAAGGATTTAGACACTTCCTCCTATCTGCTTATCAGAGCTAGTGTCACTGCTACCATTCCCTCCTGCACTGGGTGACGCTTACTGGTGAGGGGGTGGCTGAGAAGGATAAAGCTGGGGAAGCCGTCTCCTTAGGATGCCCCTGACTCTGGAAAAACTCTGCATAAGCAAGAAGGATTAGAGAGTCAGCCAGGTCAGCTTAGATTTAAAATCCTAGGCTGGGCAAGTGACAGCACATTTGGATTGTAGCATGTTATGCAACATATTCCTAGCTTTGGTCACTTGGGCTTGAAAGACCAGAATACCTGTTTGCTACACTTCAGGTAGAGCCCGAGCAGTGTCCAGCCCTTCTTGCCTTTTCCTGTTCTTTAAGGACAATATGCTGGCCACAGGAAGAACACACTTACCTGCGGAAAACCTCTCATTTCTATGTTTCTCTTTCATCATAGGGGACCAAGCAGCTGCATGCCAGCTCCCCTTTGCCCCATTGACCTCAGCATGTGCCAAGGGCATCCTCACCTCCCCAAGGCAGTGATTCAGGAGATCACCTGGACTAAATGGGGTGATTTAAGGTGCTTCCCCACCACTTATCTCCTGCCCGAGACCATCCCCTCTTCCTCACAGCAGTTGCAGTCATTGCACTCTCCATGTTTGGGAGGACATACCGCCACCTGGGAGATCTCAGCGCTGCTCCACAGCTAGCCTCTAAGCACCTGATGTGAACAAGTCAAGATGCATCCCCAGCTCCTGTTCTTAGTTTGATTCCTGGGGTTGCATTCAGCCCCAAGTGTGCCTGTTGGCAGGGCTGTCTTATGTACAGCTTTCATTGGGCTCTGTAGCTCAAGAGAGTCTTGTTGTTAGGTGTCTCTCTTCTTGGTCACATACTAAGTGGGGCTCACTCAACCTGGAAAATCCAGTTGCAGGCTCAATGCTAATCTAGGGCTTCTCCAATAGTTTCTGTACAACTCCCTCTGCTGGTGATAGCTGCCTTTTGAAAGGGCTTTCCGCACAATCAGCAACTCCCTTGCAACAAGATGCCCCCTTTTTCTGAGGTGTACACTGGCTGGTGGCTCTCTCGATGTAGAATGGTAGAGACGAAAGTCCCAGCTGAGTCAAATATTCGACCAACTGATCTGCCAGGATTTGAGTTTCTTTTTAATGTGCCCTCATGACATGCACTTTAATGGCTTGCTCTGAGCAGTTAAAATGTATTCTATGAATGTATGTTGTGGATTCAGAGTAAGATGCATATAGCAGACTTCTGTATAGTATATAATCATGAAACAGTGATCATTCTAGTCTTCATGCATATTTACATATTGCGTTGAGTAACAGTCATTTAAGAATTACTGTGGACCAGATCTAAGAGTGGGTATCTAACTTTTAAGTTTTGAAAATCTTGACCTGTGCTTATATGGTCACTATTTTCCTAAATCTAAGCATCAGTTCATAAAGTGTTTGTTAGTAGCAGGTCCTGAGCTACATTATGGCTGAACAAAGCCTGTCGTTTTTCAGTGTAATAGGCCCAAACCCAGCTCTAAAACTAACAGATTTGTCTGAAACATGGTGCACACTCTGATAACAGAGACATTCAATTCAGTCACTTTTAAATGTATATTTTTAAACACAATGTCTTTGACACTTGCTGTTCATTATTGCCTATGGACAGAGACTAGTAAGTTTCTCTGTTTCATATGCTGTCCAGCCACTGCGTTCTCAAGCTGCTTTCCTTCATGGATAGATTAGAGAGGGCTGGCATCTCAACTGTTTTGTTTGTAGCCTGGGATGTGTTATGGAAAACATTGAGAACTGTTGGTGTACCACAGTGTTGCAAAGTTCAGCTTCAGTGTAGCAAGAGAATGCAACTAAGCCAAAATGATTTTCAGTGACATTCTAAAATCACAAAAATACTTTTCTAGTCACATTAAGCTATTTGACTCCATTTATTTTTTAAATAGATTTAGCCACCTAACATTCTCTTTAAAGAATGAAATAGCATTTGAACAATTAAAACCCTTTGGGCAACTTTTCTCCCCAAAGGGGAAAACATGCAAATTATAATGTTCCGAATATACCTGTTCTCTATAGGAAATTTCAGAGGAATTAGAACAGATAGTTGTCTGGAATTTCCGTAATGAATCAGCCAAAATCCTATAAAAATAGTTGGTGGAACTTCTATTAAAAAAAAAAAAAAATCACCAAGTACTATGGGATCAAAACCTGTTTGTCTTATTGCTGAAATTAGTTCCAATTGATGTTCAAATAAATGAAGCAGGATTTGATCCTTTGGTAGATTCTGTAGAAATGTTGAACATACCTTAACAAAGAACTAAGAGTGCTGCAAGGTTTTACAGCAGAACCACCACCAGTCTTGAAAACTGAACTGCAATGCTTTAAATAAATTCAAAGAATGCTTTGACCTCTGAGATATTTGATGGAAGACATGGGTAGATTAAACTACAAGCAGCAGACAATTTAAAACGACCTTAAGGTTTTCTCTGCAGCAGTTAAAGGCGTCACTGACCCCTAGAACAGCAATGCCTGCATTTATTCTAGGCAGTACAGGTATTAACTTGCACAAGATGAGACAATGCTTCTCTGGACAAGTAAGAATGTGTTTTGCTGGGATTTTCAGAATTGTTTAGGAACCTAATTCCCATTGAAAGTCAGAGGGAGTTTCATACCTCACTCCATTAGCCTCCTTTGCTCTTAATGCAAAAATATTTCACTTACTATAATGAGATTGGGTAGATCTTTACCAGGAGAGTGAGAGCCCAGGTGTAAGTTAGGGGACCTATGCAGCAGAAAAAGGCCAGAGAGGCAGTCAGCAAGATCTCTTCACTGTTGAGTAGTAATCCTAACAAAGCAATGCAACTTAACATGAACAGAATAAAAAGAAGCCTCCAACCCTCCTTCCCTAGAACATCTGTGCAAAAAGAGGGGAAAAGCTGAGCTGCAGTTATTGCTTGGTTTGCTAGGAGCCAGGTAATCGTCCTATGCCTGTCACCCCAGGATTATTCATGTTTGTCAACAGCTCCTAGTTTACAGGCTTAGCCTGTTCCCAGTGAGGTCAATGGGAGTTTCACCCTTAAATGTAGTGTGAGCAGAAGCAGTCTCTGACTCCACCTCCTTAGACAGGGGAAGAGACCTGTATACCCCCAGCCCCACATGCTCTCTCCTGGGTGAGTGGTACATCGTAAAGCAAATCTTAGTGTTGCTTGGTTTACAAGAAGTCTTATTTCCTTCCTGCCATTTTGAAGGAAGTTCTCTTTGTAATAGACTCATTAAATCAAGGCTCTGGCTGAGTTACTGAAGTCCTCAAATATCAATTTAAAGTCTTCACATTATAGAGAATCTACCGTTTACTGTAGTTCAAACAAAAGTGCCCCATGCTGCAGGGAGAGGAGTCTCTGCCAGTCTGACCTGGGGAACAATTCCTTCCCAACCCCAACCGTGGCAATGAGTTAGACTTCAAATGCCCTATCTATTTACAAGCTGGAAGCCCTAGAAAAGATGAGCTGAGGGAATGGATGGTAAAACGTAGATACACCCCAGCACAGTTATGTCACAAGGTGTTCCCATCCTGCACCACAAAGATTGGGAAGCACTGGCTGGCTGACATGCTCAGGGTCTAAGATGGGTCTCTAGTGCACCCAACCACAGTAAAGTAGGGGATACGTCTTGCTTCAACAGGGCTGATTTTTAACAGGTAAGGAAACAGACGACTGGCACATGTTTAGTTTTAGGGGCGAGGCGGCGTCTGGGAGACAGGAAGGGGAGGGTAGGTGCTCTGTGAAGTAGTACTGCGCTTACGTTTTCTAACACTCATTCTTACAGAGGCAGCCCCGCAGCTGGTGTAAATGTCACTCGACAGACAAAGGCATTTCACTGATTTACAGCAGCTGAGGCTCTGGCCTACAGCACTGTCAGGTCCCACACTCAACATGTAGGCTGCAGGCGTTGCCCCCTGGCTTCACTGTGATTAAAACAAGCATGTTTGTGAACCAGGAGCAGAGAGTGATGGTAGAAAGCAGGTAGCTGGAAGGGGACATGTCTCCAGAACAGCAGTGGATTAGAATGACACATGGCCCAGATCCACAACTTAGCTACCTCCTTCCTCTCCATAATAGCCTCCAGTTTCCTTCCTCAACGACTGAGTACTGCTATGCACTGGGGTTTCAGCATCTAGCCCCTGGCTGTGTCCACCTTCCCTTACATCGCAGTGGGCTCCGAGGGGCAGCCTGGACCCAGGATTGTCTAGGAATCCTACATTGGCACCAGATGGCAGCCATCAGATGAGTGCTCTGCTGCTTGCTGTCCACTAACTCATTGCTGCTTACTCTCAATATTGCAAGGGCCCTGCCTTAATCCTCCCCTGCTACCTAACCAAACTGGTTGGCCCTTGAAACAGAACAGTAAACAGAATTTTACTTACTTCTGCAGTCCAGATAGGCATTGACAAAGGTTGGCTGAAGCCCTTCACAGCTGAGTTTCATATGCATAAAGAGATCAGAATATAGCCTACAGACCCTTCTTAGTGGCTTAGAAAACATATGTACCATTGCAGAGTTCGGCAAGTGTTGGTTTTCCTCTTTTATGGTCTTTTAGCAAGCAGGCAAGGTGCAGCTGTCTACCAGCAGATTGGCATTATTTTTGTACTGTTTGGACTGTCTCTCAGATAGTTACTATGTTCGATACCGAAAAAGTGGAGAATCAAAATGTGTTTGGAAATACTGGTTTTACAGACCAACCATGTCTAAAGTACTTGCAGATGGCGTTGTTACAGTCTTTACCACTACTTCATCCTGGTGCAGGTTTTTCATCCAAATCACACATACTTCTAATAAGGGGATCAAACCCAAGGAATGTATTAGCAATTAATGTTGAATCTTGCTGGTCCATTTACTAAGGAGTCCGCTTCTTTCCAATGGAATGCCACCTTTTGGAATAAAACTACTTAACGTGACACTGTTTGTTGTTGTCTGAGAACCTGAAACGTGTTGTAATGAAAATTGTAAATGGTGGAGGGGAAGGGAAATTAACAGTTCTGATCTAATATTAGATTTTCTGTGTAAACTGACTGTGGCAGAATACTGATGCAAACTGTATTTTAGTCTAACAAATGTATAGAATTTTTTTATATATCAGAATAAAGTTTTATAGGAAAGACTTTTTCATGTCTATTCTATTGGCTGGTGAGATGCGTTCCCTTTCAGGATGGGTGAGTAGTCGAGCGGGACTGGGCTTGATGGGCAGACTTTGGCTCTGGATTAAACTTCCCCTGAGGGTCTATGTAATAAAGACTTAGAACTACAGTGTGGCCTGTCCCCACTTGGATATTAAGATGTGTTAGCCATCATGTTTCTTATACGTTCACCATTTTTTCCTTACGTAGGCAGGAAAAAAATATGTTCAGGTGTCTGTCCGGTCCTTCACTGTCTGAAATAACACATTTGCAAGCAAATATGCGTGAGCATGTTACTCTAATGCCCCCAGGCTTAAAAAGGCATCTCTAATATTAGCCCATGCTCCTCACTGTAATACCTCATCACTACTGACATTAGCACCTGGAGCTCTCAAAGGATCAGCATTCCATCGTGGTAGGTGCCGTACACAGACATGGTCCCCACTCTGAAGCTTTTACAATCCAAGACCCCAATTCTGCAGTGCTTTATAGATGTGCTTAACTTGGTGTCTCATGGTACATTTTTAAGCCCTTTGAGGATCAAAGCCCAAGAGGACAAGTAGCATAGCAAGGATGGGAGTGCAGAGAGGCAGCATAATCCTATGGATAGGAAACTGGATGGGGAGTCAGGTGACCTGTGTTCTCTGCTACAGCCTGCAGTGTGACCTTGAGTGAGTTTGTGCCTCCCTTTTCCCATCTGTAAAATAGGGGTAATGTTACTTACCACTCTCCCGTTCTGGGGGCAGTAAATGGGACACTGACTTAAAGATGTTCTATAAAAGGTAACTTATGAGATCTTATCTGAGTACCTCAATGCAGCCTAGTTCAGCTCCCTTCCTTTTCCCCCACGTTATAGCTGTAAATTTCCTCTTTTGTTGCCGCCAGTTTCTCAATGGACTATAACAAGCCATGCAGAGTTGTGTCTTCTCCCCATGTTATCAGTGCTTCAGGGACTTTAATTTAACTGGGAGCTATTGCCAGCTCAAACCTTGAAGTTAAAGCCATTGTGAAGAATTACTAAATACAATTAGGAGGCATAAAGGACTGATCAGCCAATCAGAACATTGGACTCCTGCATACAGATAGGGCCTCATGTGGTGGAACTAATTACCCCTAAATTAGTCCATTTTAACTGGAAAATTCCATTTTAAAGAGACACTTAGGGACAAACCATCCTCAGTTATAATGCTGTGTGCGTGCATGCGCTGGCGAGCACCAACAGTATGCTCGGTGCTTTACAGACAGGTAAGGCAACCCTGCCTGCATCCCACTCCACACAACACAATCTAGTTTTGCTTTGTGTCTCTATGTGCTGTAATTTCTCTGATGTGCCCAAGATCACGTCTGTTTGGCTCAGAGTATCTCATTCACAGTTTGTCAGCAATGAAGCTGCTCGGAACCAGAATGGTACTGCACACTTACTGAGCTCGTTCGGAACTCGACTGGCTCCTGTTGAACTTTGCAGGTGGAAAGACTTCAGGATAAGGCCCTAAGATAGTCAGAGGTTGGATCCCCATCTGCCTCAACTCCCCCTGTGGCATCACTGCTCTGAGGCCCCTGGCACTGCCTTGAGGGAAGCAGCATTGACTCCTGCTTGTCTCTGAACCAAAAAAGCCTTGCCGCTCTGGGTGAGGGAGGAAAAGGGAAGGCATAGAGGATGGGCCTGGGAAGATCTGGACAGGGATAATGGGGAGAGGGTTTGGAAGGGGAGAACAAGCATGGAGACCTGAAATGGAGGAGACAATTGGGGCTTGACCTGGGTAGGCTCAGAGGGAAGCCTGTGATGAGTGTGCAGAGAGAATGGGAACCAGAGGGATAGAACTAAAAAGATGAAACCCACATAGGGAAATAGATGGCAGGGATGGAGATTGTGTGGAAGGGTGGACAGGGACCAGAAGAAGGGAAGGAAGGGTGTGAGGTACACGGAAGAGGGAAGTGGGTTGGGGAAAGAATGAGAAGAGGGTAAGGGAAAAGCAAGAGAGAGAACCAGGAAAATATTAACAGGAGGGAAAACAAGAGTATGGAATGGAGAGACATGAAACAGGAGAAGGTAGGAGAAGAGAGCACAAGAAATGAAAAAGCAGCAACACACACAACTGCCTCATTCTGGAACCCACAGAGTTCCACAGTCAAGATACTCTACATGCAATAATCAGTGTTTAACCCTGGGTCACGTTGTCTGAAAAACAACCCATGTGGGACCATCTCTGGCACGGACAAGTTGAAACCTGGGGCAAAAAGCTTATCCTGATTGACTTTACCAATAAGTGCATATCAAGACCAGATCTGTCCCTTTAATCTTAAAATCTACAAATATCTGACTCACTAGAATAGCCCATTAAATGTCTGTGCAGCGCTCAGGGTTGTATTTGGTATCCTGATGAGGCATCAGAGGAAAGACAAAAGTATAATTACAAAATAGAAGCCATAGAAATGTAGGGCTGGAAGAAACCTCAGGAGGTCATCTAGTCCAGCCCATACACTAGAGAAGATTAAATATACTTAGACCATCCTTGACAGGTGTTTATCTTGTTCTTAAAAATGTCCATAGTTTTACTTTCTAAAAAAAGGCAGGAATTTATGAATTACCCTAAGAATGAAAATACCCAAGGAAATAAAATGAAAATCCCCGTGAAATAAAGACAATGAACAATTTTCTCTACTAAAGTCAGACTTAAACAGAACTTGTTCACTGTAGACAAACCCTGGTGGAATTCAGTGTAACAGCCTCAGCTGCAGACCAGGATCATGATTCTGTTGAGACACCTTTTCTTTTTTCTAGAGTTAGCTGAGCCATGCAATGAGGGCCTGATCCATTGACTACTAATGTCAATTGGAGGCTTTTTTTCTCACTTTGAGTTTATACAAAGCCTTCAATCTACCCCTCTTTCTAACTCAGCTGTCTCTCATTGCTGTAATACCTGAGCGCCTCACAATTTTTAATGTATTTATCTACACAATTCCTTGTGTGCTGGGGAACTGAGGCACCAAGGCCCAGAGCCTCAACTGGTTGCAACGGGAGTTAGCTGCCTAAATACCTGTGCAGATCTGGGCCTAAGTTACTTTCTCATGGCCATACAGGAAGTCTGTGGCAGAGAAGAGAACAGCTGATTCCAGGCTAGTGCCCTGTCTGCTGGCCATCCTTGCTGTTTCCCATGTTCTAACTGGGAGACCTCTAGATTAAAGCCAGAGCATGACTTGGGACCCACATTTGAGCCTGAGATTTGGAAAGAAGTAACCAGACCCATCCCATTCACTTCCATCGCTGACATCAATATCCAAAATACAGTTTGTTGCCCAGAGTTTTTATTCCTCTAGGACTTTGCATTTAAGGTGGGAACTCTGCTGTCTAAACCCTGTCAGAAACGTAATTTAAAGAGAAGGACCTTTTGTCATTATTTCTGGGATTGTGGCTTACTCAAGGCTGTGAGTTCATTTCCAAAGCATTCTAGTGTGAAATACCTGTTTAG
Organism: Chelonoidis abingdonii; assembly: GCF_003597395.2. NCBI lineage: Eukaryota > Metazoa > Chordata > Testudines > Testudinidae > Chelonoidis > Chelonoidis abingdonii. The sequence goes on from NC_133774.1 coordinate 134,771,336, forward strand.
CCATTTATTTGTCTCCTACCTGATTACTGTCAACTCAGGTGGCTGGATAAATCAACTCAGAGGAGGCTGCCGTATGCTTTATTTAGGGCACGTAAAGCTGTACTGGGCTCAAAAATCTGTCCCAACATTGGATTTTCTTAAATTTTATTGCATTCAAGGTAAATAAGGGACAATTAGATGACAAGTGAAGCGTATCAAATAGATCAGCTGACAGCAATAAAAAGAAAGTAGCACTTCACGACGAGGCGCTCGTCCATCATGGGGGTTCTCTGCACTACCATTATACAAACAATAACAAGCAGGTCTTTGAACTTTAAAAAGAAGCAAACCCAGCCTAGAAATGCAGGTCTGAATTATCCAGATTCACACTGCAGCTAATTTGAAAGTGAACCCTGACTGAAAATGGGAGTGATAGTTACACTGCACAGAACTGTTTCATTTTTTGTTCACATCTACACTATTGCCAGCTCCAAGGGTCCAAGATGATGGCTCAAGCTCCCCAGGATCATGAGTTTGGCTCAAAAAAGTAATTTATGTTCCTTTTTATTTGCTTCTAGTTTTTGACTCTTTAGTGGTCACGTTTTCAAGCTTTTCTCAGCAGCCATGAGGGCTAGAAATTTGCTTAAAAGCAAAAGAAAGAAGCAAAGCTGAGATTCTCATATAATCACTTGACTGCAGGAGTAGGGGAACACCAAATATCAGGAGAGTTGGCATACCTGAAGACATCTGGGCAAAAAAGTTCTTTGTTCAGGATTCAGTAAACCCATGCTTTGAATCAAAGGCTGAGAAAGCATTGAACCCATGTTTGTCATCCAAGAAGTCCTCCAACAAAAAGGAAGAAAGACAAGATTTGACATTCCTGATCATTCTAAAAAGACGCAGAAAGGACCATTTGTCTGTCCCCTCCCCCAACACACCTGTCTTTATAAATGATATAGCAGAAAGGAAGCGCTTGTGTACCTGTTCCCACACCCACACTTTGCAGGTCATCTTTAAAGGGAATAAGCAAAACAGCCAGCCTCAAAGAGTCCAAAGTTATGGGGTGTTTACACAAGCTCCAGGGTTCACAATTTTCTAACCAGCTCGAACTCATAAGCCTTTGCAGATGGGACTGTCGGGGACATGGAAATGGCAATAAGCAGCAAGACATGAAACAACAAAATAAGAAGGTGGCTAGAATAGTTGTGGGCAATACAGAGATTAAGGTGACGAGAGTGGTGCTGATGGGACACTTGGGTGTCTTACCTTGCAAGAGGCCCTGCAACACCCAGAGCCAACACTGGAAAAGAATGGAACTGATGCCAGATCCATGTGCAAATTGGGCACACAATTACTGCACTAGTGCTGCTAATACCAAAGTTACATGGGCAATTGCACAAGCAAGTTAAGCGCTCGACTGTACATGTCTAGTTTTGAAAAGCTAGCAGAGTCTCAGGGGTATCAGTGACAAATATCTTGCAGTGAAATAATCTGTGGTTCATTTAGAAAAACACTCCTCCCTTTTTCTGAGCAATAAGGTTAATTGTCCCTACAAAATACCAGCTCCAATCTCCATCCTGCCAGCTGTGTACTGCCAGTGTGTTTCAGCCTGAGGGCAAATCCCATGACAAGGGATGTAGAGGATTGTGTTTCTAGAGCTTTGCTGCCTCATCTAGTATCATTTCCTTGCTTCTGTAATCACAACATGCAATGATCAACCTGGCAGGAATTAAAAATATTCCAACTAAATAGCCAATTAGCCAGCCACTGCATTGCAACATGGGCATGAAATAAATAGCCTTTGGTTAGCAAGGGCAATTGAGAAATAAAATCGGTGCTACAATAAAGTACCATTTTTAAAAGGTTTCTGAACTACGGAGCCTGGCTCCAGCATAGCATCACTATGCACCAAATCTATGTGTCCTAAAATATGGACCATGTGTCCATCTAAACAACAGTTAAAATAAAGTAATTCATTTTCCTTGTGGCCCAGATTATCAGCGTGAAGGAATAAAGAAGCAATGTCGCTAAACTTCATTGGCAAGGCATTTACTCAGGGCTGGTCTACACTACGGGGTAAAATCGATTTTAGATACGCAATTTCAGCTACGTGAATAACGTAGCTGAAGTCGAATATCTAAAATCGATTTACTCACCCGTCCTCACCGCGTGGGATCGATGTCCGCAGCTTGTCATGTCGATTCCGGAACTCCATTGGGGTTGGTGGAGTTCCGGAATCGATATAAGCACGCTCAGGGATCGATATATCCCGTCTAGATTAGATGCAATATATTGATCCCCGAGCAATCGATTTTAACGCACCGATACGGCGCGTAGTCTAGACGTGGCCTCAGTTTGGCACCAATCCACAAGGCACTCAAATATGCTCACAGTCCCCTTGGCTTCACTGGAGTTTAACATTATGCATGTGTTTACCGTCTCTGCTGGAGCATGAGTTTTGCGCACAGAAATTCAGAGGTAATGGATACACACTAATTTTTGCATCCATAGAATCATAGAATATCAGGGTTGGAAGGGACCTCAGGAGCTTATCTAGTCCAATGCCCTGCTCAAATCCACAGCAGATGCCCTCTTATTTATTTATACAAGAGTTTCCATAGCCCTGTTAATATAGCAGCTGGGTGCCACACATCATTAAAATCACTATCGATATGCCTGATGGGCAGCTGTCTCCTTCTCTTTCAGACAAAACTCCCACTGAAGTGACTGATAGGAGGGAGAGTTTTGTCTGACTAAAGTCTGCAGCATCAGGTGCCACAATACATCCCAAACCACCAGTGTAAATTATTGTTTTCACAGGGGCTCAGGTAAAAAAAAAATCAATGTAACTTTACACACACGCTTGGGGGAAGACTAAGAGTAGGGTTTGCTCAATTTTAGCTTAGCTGATCCTACCCAAATGAGGGTAAACAACAGCAACAAGATGTTTGTGGAGTACTACGCAGACTCTCTGTGCTGGGAAGTATAAACCCCACTGGCAGTGACAGGGTTAAAGGGAGCTGGAGAGCCCAAGTAGCCCATTCTTTGGCACCTGGAGGGGAGACAGGTAATGAAGGGAGGATCAGACTGGTTGGTTCCTAAAGGAAGGAGTGCAAGGTGATACAAGGGAGACAGAGAGTTGTAGGCTTTCCCCTCTGAACGGCTCTGAAGGGAGACCGCAGTAAGAGGAAAGACTCTCCTGTGGCAGGTCCAGGAGAAGGCCAGGCCCTAAGGCCTGGGGGGAGATTGGGAAAAGGATCCAATCTGAGGATGGGACTTCAGGGAGAAACCCCATGGCTACCTGGCTCTAGAAAGAGCCAGATGTCTAGGGTGAAAGCCACAAGGACTATAATGGCAGAGAGAAAGGAGGGTCAGGCAAAACTGGGAGGCAAGATCAAACCAGTATCTTAGATGCCTATATACAAATGTGAGAAGTATGGGTAATAAGCAGGAAGAACTGGAAGTGCTAATAAATAAATACAACTATGACATTGTTGGCATCACTGAAACTTGGTGGGATAATACACATGATTGGAATGTTGGTGAGGAGTCTACTACAGGCCACCTAACCAGGTGGAAGAGGTGGATGAGGCTTTTTTTAAACAACTAACAAAATCATCCAAAGCCCAAGATTTGGTGGTGATGGGGGACTTCAACTATCCAGATATATGTTGGGAAAATAACACCGCGGGGCACAGACTATCCAATAAGTTCCTGGACTGCATTGCAGACAACTTTTATTTCAGAAGGTTGAAAAAAGCTACTAGGGGGGAAGCTGTTCTAGACTTGATTTTAACAAATAGGGAGGAACTCGTTGAGAATTTGAAAGTAGAAGGAAGCTTGGGTGAAAGTGATCATGAAATCATAGAGTTTGCAATTCTAAAAGGAAGGGTAGAAGGGAGTACAGCAAAATAGAGACAATGGATTTCAGGAAGGCGGATTTTGGTAAGCTCAGAGAGCTGATAGGTAAGGTCCCATGGAATCAAGACTGAGGGGAAAAACAACTGAGGAGAGTTGGCAGTTTTCAAAGGGACACTATTAAGGGCCAAAAGCAAGCTATTCCGATGGGTAGGAAAGATAGAAAATGTGGCAAAAGACCACCTTGGCTTAACCACGAGATCTTGCATGACCTACAAAATAAAAAGGAGTCATATAAAAAATGGAAACTAGGAGTCAGATTACAAAGGATGAATATAGGCAAATAACACAGGAATGCAGGGGCAAGATTAGAAAGGCAAAGGCACAAAATGAGCTCAAACTAGCTATGGGAATAAAGGGAAACAAGAAGACTTTTTATCAATACATTAGAAGCAAGAGGAAGACCAAGGACAGGGTAGGCCCACTGCTCAGTGAGGAGGGAGAAACAGTAACAGGAAACTTGGAAATGGCAGAGATGCTTAATGACTTCTTTGTTTCGGTCTTCACTGAGAAGTCTGAAGGAATGTCTAACATAGTGAATGCTTATGGGAAGGGGGTAGGTTTAGAAGATAAAAAAAAAAAAGAGCAAGTTAAAAATCACTTAGAAAAGTTAGCAAACGTCACCAGGGCCTGATGAATGCATCCTTAGAATACTCAAGGTAGTTAACTAGAGGAGGTATCGAGCTCTAGCTTTATTCTTTGGAAAAGTCATGGGAGACGGGAGAGGATTCCAGAAGACTGGAAAGGGCACAATATTGTGTGCCCATCTATAAAAAGGGAAATAAAAACAACCCAGGAAACTACGACCAGTTAAGTTAAACTTCTGTGCAGGAAGATAATGGGGCAAGTGAAATTAAGGAAATCATCTTGCAACACTTTGAATGGTGGTAAAGTGATCGGGAATTGCCAGCATGGATTTATAAAGAACAAATTTCATGTCAACAATCTGAATAGGCTGTCTTTGATAGGATACGAGTCTTGTTGGAAAGGAAGAAGCAGCGATGGATGTGGTATACCTAGACTTTAGTAAGGCATTTGATACGGTCTCGCATGATATTGCTTATCGATAAACCTAGGCAAATGACCAATTTAGATGGGGCTTACTATAAGGTGGGTGCATAACTGGCTGGGATAACTGTGTTACTCAGAGAGTGGTTATTAATGGGCTCCCAATCCTGCTGGAAGTCTATAACAAGTGGGGTTCTGCAGGGGTCTGTTTTGGGATCGGCTCTGTTCAGGTATCTTCATCAACGACTAGATGTTGGCATAGAATACGCTTATTAAGTTTGGCTGACGATGACCAAACTGGGAGGGATTGCAATGCTTTTGGAGGACATGGTCAAAAATTCAAATGATCTGGACAATTGAAGAATGGTCTGAGTAAACGGAATAAGTTCAATAAGAGAAATGCAAAGTTGCTACCAACTTAGGAAGGGAACAATCGTTACACATACAGATGGGGAAAGAGACTGTCTTAGAAGGAGTACGGGCCCAGAAAGAGATTTCTAGGGTCATAGCGAACCACAACCTAAATATGGTCACATGTGCATACGTGTTGCAAAAAAAGCAAACCTTGATTCTGGGGATGCATAAGAGGTGTGTTGTAAACAGGACACGAGAAGTTCATTCTTCGCTCTTACTCTGGCGACTGGTTAGGGCCTCAACTGGAGCTATTGTGTCCAGTTCTGGGCACTGGCATTCAGAAAAGACGTGGAGAAATTGGGAGAGGGTCCAGAGAAGAGCAAACAAGAATGATTTAAAGGTCTTGAGAACCATGACCTATGAAGGAAGGCTGAAAAGATTGGGTTTTGCTTAGTTTGGAAAAGAGAAACTGAGAGGGACATGATAGCAGTTTTTTTCAGGTATCTTAAAGTAGGTTGTCATCCAGGAGGAGGAGAAAACGTGTTCACCTTAGCTCTAAGGATAGAACAAGAAGCAATGGGCTTAATCGTTGCAGCAAGGGAGGTTTAGGGACATTAGGAAAAAGTTCCTAACTTGTCAGCTGGGTAGTTTAACACTGAATAAATTGCCTAGAGGAGGTTGTTGTGTGGAATCTCCATCTCTGGAGATATTTCAGAGTAGGTTAGATAAATGTCTATCAGGGATGGTCTAGACAGTATTTGGTCCTGCCATGAGGGCAGGGGACTGGACTCGCTGACCTCTCGAGGTCCCTTCCAGTCCTAGAGTCTATGAATCTATGAATCTATAAGAAGCAGTGCTCTGTAAGGAAGCCGGAAAGAACTGAGTCCACGTTTATATGTTGGTGTTTATTTTGGAGTTTGGAGTACGCCAGAAGGGGGAAAACTACAGTGTGACCTAGCTGGAGGGCCACTGCACAGACCACTGGAGTCCAGAGGAGAGATGGGGAGGAGTTGCTGCAACAGCAGATCTTGCCACAAGGGGATGACTCTGAGATGATGGGAGCCTGAACACTGCCCTTGGAGAGAGTATCACAAAAGGCTTTGAAGTGACTCAAATCAGAATGGCTGTGACCAGATGGATAGATATAGATGTTTAATTTAATGACTTTAAATCCTATGTCAAAAGAATATTAAGGTTGCAAAGTCAATGACTCAAGTTAGGAAGTGCCAAAATTAAGGCTGCCTGTATAAACTTGTGGACATACATTATGATAAAATCTTTAATTACATGATCACATACTAATTATTCCCCCTCCCCTCAGGATTGCTTCCTGGAATTGAAATGAGAAACTACAGGGAAAATCCTGCTCATGCCCTGCTGAAACATGCTCAGTACCGTTGGCATGTCGGAGATGTGTAGGTGGAGCATCTCAGTGTACATGGAATATTTGGAGACTAGCTGCCAGATTCTACTACTGTGCGTGTGCAAATGACGTTTTTCAGAGGCGTTTAATTCTGCCAGACTTGGGTAGTTGTCACAGAGGCAGCAAGGGGCAACCTTTTGGAGCCATGGTGATCCATCCATCCTGTCAAATTTCAATTCCTTGCTCTGAAGCATAGAGGCATTAGAGCTTCTCAGTAAAATGGTTGCCAGAATTTAACATAGCCAAAATAATATCCTTTTCCTTCATCTTGGAAGCAGCTGAACCATTTTTGCCAAAACTTTCTAAAATCATCCTGAGGTAGGTATCTGGCATGGAGTCTAGCTGCCCGCCTGACTAACAGTCTGGCAGAGTTCTGGACAGCTGAGACAAGGGACTGCTAACAGAATGTACTAGGTAAAGCTGGGGAATATTTTATTTTTACTGAAATTTCTTTTGTCCAAAGGTGCAGATTTGGGTTAGCCAAAACATGTAGTTAATTCATGTCAAATTTGCTGAATTGTTTTGGTCAAATTCTCCTCCTCCTCCCGCCCAAAATACCACTAAATTCTGATAGAGTCAAAAGTTTTTTGTTTTGAAAATGTCAAAACAAAATGTTTTTAATTTTCAATTCAAAATAACTGGTTCAAAAAATTGTTCAGTTTTAATTTTAAAAGTAGAAGTTTGAAATCAAAATATTTCAAGTCAAAGGAGCTGTTTAGTTTAACCCAAAACAAAATGTTTCTGACTTTTTTAAATTCGCAAGAAAACTAAAAAAAAAAAGCTAATAGCCCAGCTCTAGTGTTATGCAGCCTTAACTACAAGAATCTGTGCTAACTTTGCCTATAGTATAGTGCACTGAGTGAAATTCATCCCTATTCAGCGAGCCGGCTCAAGACCCATGCACAAAATCTCATAATTAAGTGAATTTTAAAAAAAAATTCAAATAAAACAAGGAAATACACTAGCTCATTAATGGGAATAATGTTAAATATTGTCACCAACTGAAAAGCCAAGTGGACTGAGTGGCGAGGCAGCACTTCTGCAGAAAAGGACCTACAGGTTACAGTAGACGGGAAGCTGGATATGAGTCAACAGTGTGCCCTTGTTGCCAAGAAGGCTAACGGCATTTGGGGCTGTATAAGTAGGGGCATTGCCAGCAGATGGAAGGACATGATCATTCCCCTCTATTCAGCATTGGTGAGGCCTCATCTGGAGTACTGTGTCCAGTTTGGGGTCCCACACTACAAGAAGGATGTGGAAAAATTGGAAAGAGTCCAGCAGAGGGCAACAAAAATTATTAGGGGTATCATAAAGAGATAGCTAAGGGTTAATGTTTCTTTCACCTGTAAAGGGTTAACAAAGAGAACCAAACACCTGACCAGAGGATCAATCAGGAAACTGGATTTTTTTAAAGCTCAGGGGAGGGAATTTTTTGGGTCTGTGTTTTGTCTGGCTCTCAGCTATGAGAGGGGATTTTTTTTAAAAAAAAAAAAAAAAAAAGAAGAAAGCTTTATATAAAAAGAAAGAAAAAAACACATGAACATAGATCTCTGCATTGAAAGGGACAATTACAGGGCTATTACTTAAAAAGAAAAATATGAAACCAGCCTTATTCAAAAAGAGATACATTTAAACATCCCAGCAACTCACACGTGTAAATACAAAAAAAACACCCAACAGCCTATTTTCTACCTTTGTCTTACACTTTGAAACTAAAGATTAGAAGCTTGAGATAGAAAGAAAGAAAAGATCCCTCTCATAGCTGAGAAGCACCAGACAAAGACACAGACCCCAAAAATTCCCTCCCTTGAGCTTTGAAAAAATCCAGTTTCCTGATTGGTCCTCTGTCAGGTGTTTGGTTCTCTTTGTTAAAACTTTACAGGTGAAAGAAACATTAACCTTAGACTACTGTTTATGACAAAGGGTTGGAGCACATGGCTTATGAGGAGAGGTGAGGGGAACTGGATTGTTTAGTCTACGGAGAGAAGCATGAGCGGGGATTGAAGCTCTTTCAACTACCTGAAAGCAGGTTCCAAGGAAGATATACTAGGACTGTTCTCAGTGATGGCAGGTGACAGAACGGAGTAATGGTCCTCAAGTTGCAGTTGGGGAATTCAAGGTTGGATATTAGGAAACAATGTTTCACTAGGAGGGTGGTGAAGCACTGGAATGGACTTGCGGTTGGCCAGTGGGGTGATACTGAAGTCATTTTTGTCTGGCTGGTTTGGTTTGCCTTAGAGGTGGAAAAACCCCAGCCTTGGGCTGTGACTGCCCTGTCTGAGCAATTGGTCCTGATTTGGCACTCCCAGTTGGGTCCCGCCAGAACCACATCGTCACAGAGGTTTTTAAGGTCAGGCTTGACGAAGCCCTGACTGGGATGATTTAGCTGGTGTTGGTCCTGCTTTGAGCAGGGGATTGGACTAGATGACCTTCTGAGATCCCTTCCAACCCTGACATTTTATGATTCTATTATTCTAAGCCTTCATATTACTCTGTTGCAATTATTTTCATCATTTTTTTTAAAGAATTAGGAGTTTGGAATTTCCTAATTGTTGGTTCTCCTGGTGTCTTGGGATGGAATTCCATTTCAGTGGGTTTGTCCTGTCTGCACTAGCACAAACTGTCTTCAGTAGCAATTCAGCCCTTCTCAGCAATGGTTCTATTTCCTAGCACAAGACAGGGCTTTAGATACCAGCCAGGAAAGACTGAAGCGGAGACTGGTACAGTGCAAGTAGCCGTGGGGACTTGAAGGGACTCAGAAGAGACAGAGGTGACTTTTCTGATGCTTCTCAAGTGCAGGGGTGTTGGAACAGATTTTCTGGTAGAGGTGCTGAGAGCCACTGAACCACAGTGTAAACCCTGTATATCATGGAAACCACTTCAAGTCAAGGAGTGTGGCAGCGCCCCTAGTTCCAGCACCTATGCTCAAGTGATCCATTCATTTCTGCAGTCACTAAGGTTTCTCTTTTGTAATTAAGTATCTAACTCTTGCCACTGTGGAGATACCTTTCCAAACATTAACTAATGTCGTGTCACCTTAGACCTCAAACACATTCCAGCTAGTAAGTCAGGACACCCTAATTACAGCAGTGTTCTCCGCTGACCCCGTTACAACTGGTTTACAGTTTTAGTACAGACCAGACCTAACTGGTCACCATAGACAGCCTAAAGCCTTGGACTGTGCAGGGTTTTAATATGATCACAAGGACATGGCTAGGTGCCATCTACATTAGTGCATTGGCTGTACTTGTTGAGTAGAGGGTGGCCTTAGTGAGTCTGAAACTACGGGGAGAGGAGTCAACAGCATCCAGTTCTTACAGTGGGTGTTGACTCTGAAACCCAGTGATTTATGTTTAAGGCCCTGATCCTGCAGAGAGTTGTGCGTGGTTGGAGACCCCTATGGAGCCACACTGACTCCAATGGGAAATTAACTATATTGAGCTAAATGAAGAATCAGCCTAAATGTCAGTGTTGTTTGATTACTTTAAGACATGCAGTGAATAAGGTTTTCTGGTGCCGTTGGATCTCACTCGTGATGAGAGAGCTGTCAGGGTACCTAATTCATCCTCCTGGCATTACAAGATTGTTCCCTACAGTACATCTCAGTGCTTTCTCCAATTCAGTTTTGAACCTCCCAAGTGATAAGGGAAGTCACAGAAGCCCACTCTAGACTAATACATTGCCAGGCAGCTGCCTGATATTTTTCCACTCTGAGTTTTCCTTTAAAAAGGAAATTCCTCCTCTGATTCTTGGTTGTACTCCAGGTGCTAAACAAACCACCAAGGAGAGTGGAATAGCAGCTGCTACTGGAGAGCTGCCACCATTAGGGTTCTCCAGAACCAGTTCTTGCTTCCACCTTGCTGGCAGTGTTAAGTCATAAGCCCCCAAACTAAATCTAAACACACAGGAGACTCGCTCCCAGCACTCATGTATTTCAGCACCACTGCTGGCAGCCAAGTGCCCTGAAGAGAGCAAAGACTTCCCAGAACACCCTCTGGGGTTGGGGATGAGTGATGATTCAGTCCCTCTTTTCCAGCAGTACAGCTAACCCCTTGTGCTGTTGATACCATTGTTTCAGCACCTGCTCCATTGTTCTACAGCCATGCGTGGGACCCTGAATGGTCCAGCTGGGTAAGCCCGATGCACTGCAGTGTCACCTTTAACGCTGAACATCAAGATTTTGTTTCCAGTTTGTTACAATCAACTTTATATTTTGTAAATGTCCTGTACAGTAAATCTCTGAAATCATTAACTGTCCCCTATGCCTCCCTCCCATCTCAAAAGGATCAGATTGTCAATATTTGTTTCCTGGTGCCTGTGGTCCAGGTGCCTGACCTGATCCCCATGCCAAATGTGCCAGGGCCTATGAGAGCTGCAATCAATGTTAGCAGATAAGAAGCTTGTCTTTGACTGGCTTAGCCCAAAATCAGGCGAGAATGCACCACTGTCCCCTATTGAGCTATTGAGCTTTGCTGGGACATGACCTGACCCCTGTTTCTGTCCTGGCCTGTGTTGTTTAGCTTATGCAGCACCCCCTCTGGTTACCTAAATTAACCTGCCAAAGGTTATTGTGCTCCAAGACGTGGCATGACATTAGCCTTCCAGATCTAGGTGATCTGTCCCCTTTATGCATTAAGTAGATTAAACCTAAAACATGTCAGATAGTCCACTGAAACGTTCTCCATCACCTCACTTCTACGGAAACCCAGGAGTCACTGTGTCCACTATGGAAACCCAGAAGTCAGTGTGTCCATGTATTTATCTTGTACCCTGGTTTCTTCTGCTGTTGAACTCCACTTTTGTTTGTGCGTCATGCTATCTAAGGATATAGCAAGTTAAAGGCTTGGTCCTTCAACTGAATGGCTCCTGAGTCAGCCCTGGCCTCTTGCAGGATCAGACCCTAAAGAGGTCCAAAAAAGTTACTCTTCTGGGTGCTGATACTGCCTCTGCCTTCTCTAAACAGGCACACTGACAGCCTGAGTGCACCTCACCATTTTTCTTTTTTTAAACTAGAAAGGAAGTTTATGGAGATTCTCCCATACATTCCAATCTAGCAATATACACTGATTTCTGCTGGGCATCATACAAACACTGAAAGGCTGCATCTGGCTGGCAATGGACACAGTGTTTTGGGGACAAGGGGCAGCTACACAAACATACCTGCCTAACCTCACGCATTTGGCCTCAGACTTGGTTTTTTGTGGGATTTCTCAGGCCCCAGAAGCAGCTTCCAAAATCCTATTAAAGGGATACAGTGTGGGGAGAGAACAGACTCATGGAGTCCAGTTAGGAAGGTTGCAAAGATAAATCTTGAGACCCAGAGTTGTGCAATGATATTTACATATGGAGACTATTTTATTTTCCTGATGGAAAAAAGTGCATTTATTTCATGTCACTTTGTTGGGTCAGATAGTGTAAAGGAGCTTCAGGGGCTGGAGTGTGACCCGCCAAGATGAAAAATCAGTCTCTTAAATTTGCCACTATTAGGCAGATGTCCTCAAAAGCACGATGAGCTAACTGTGTGCAGAAGCAGCTGTTACTGCAGTGATCTCACAGCACCCTCTGCCGGGCTTTCCACAAAGAGATTTGGAGGCAAAGAACAGCACTAATGATTTCTGGTGAGTAGGAATGAGATGAGATAGTGAAACAACTGGAGAACAAAAGCAGTATTGTAGCACAGGAGAGAACCAAAGGGACATGCTCATAAATTCAGACTACCATGCTATGGAAGGCACTCCTTTATCACAATGATGGGCATAGTCTGAATACTGGGGGTAAACATGATAACAATTACAATTGTCTGTTATACATTTGCAAACTTAGCTAAAGTCTCCACAAGTTTGTTCATTTGCCCTGTGCAAGGGGATTCCTATTTTTAGAGATACATTTTCCTTATAGTTTAAAGTACAGGGTACAGGGCATAATTATGCCAAGGACAAAAAATGTGTATTTCCCTTATAAGAGGAACCCCTTCATTCACAATTGATGGGTTTGTGTGGCTATAATAAAGACGCTGTTATCCAGTACCCACAACCTGGCATTCTCTATGTTGTCTACTCAGTCTATAGAATGGTGCAATTTAACAAATGCCTTCTTGTTTGGTTGACTTTGCAACAGGTAAACCTTTATTTTTATGAAAGTCTAAGGGGACCCCCCAAGACATTCAATAAAACTGGAGTTTTACAGGCTCAGCGGGGATACACACTTGCCTGCAATTAGACAGAGACACATTTTGGATACGAGTATTTCTGTTTCATGATTGTGAGCCAAGAAGCAGGGCAGTGTGTAAACTGAGCTGGTCAGGAGCAGACCTGACAAAGCTGTGACACAAACTCATGATTCCTCCCTGGCTGCCCTCTTGCTCAGGGGAGCAAGTGACTTCACCCTTCTCTATGGAGCAGCTTTTCCTTCCATGTGCCCTAACTGGCTACTCTGGGTAGAGGCTAGGGGAGCCAGGGTTCCTCATTCTCTTCCCACCCTTTGGCAGAGTAAAAACCATGTTGCTTTCTCAGATGTTCAGTACAACATTTGGGACAGTGACTCCAGTAAGAGTCAGTGGTTCCCATTTCAGACAACAGCTCAAGTCCTGAAGTCCACCCCAGTGGCAGGATTATCCACAGCTTTGGTGTCGCTAAGTTACCAGAGGTTACTCAGTCAGTTTTCATCTCATCTCCAACCTCTTACAGACTTCTCACATAAACGCCCTGTGGCTCTGATTGGCCAAGTTTGAGGCTGCATTTCGCTATGCTAGGTGGAAGGAACACCTCTATGAGCTCTGGCAGGGATGGGGTTTAAACAGCTCCCCAAATTGCCAGCCTCCTGTGCACTCAGCTAGCCAGCAGGTAGAATGGTTGGTGCTGCAAGCAAGGAATGTCTGTGCTTCATTAGCCGCAAGCCAGCTAGTTCCGTGAGATATGAGATCTATAAACACACAGGCAAGGGCAGGCACTGCAAGAGAGAGGGGGCTACTGCAAAATTGGTCATGTCTCTTTTGGGCAGAGCTGTAATCTTTGTACTGTGGACTTCCTTGGGAAGACCCACCCTTTGGCTCAGTCATCATCTGGTGTAAATCAGGGTAGCTCCGTTCATGGAATCTTGTCAATTTACACCAGTCAAGCATACAGCTCATAGGTGCCAACTTTTCCCAGTGCTGGTGAGTGCTCGCACCCCACAGCCCCTGGCCCTGCTCTGACTCCACCCTTTCCCTGCCCCTACCCTGCCCCCATTCTAACCCCTTCCCCAAAGTCCCTGCCCCAACTCCGCCCCCAGTCTGTCCCTATTGGACCCCTTCCCCAAATCCCAGCTCCGGCCCCACCTCTTCCCCGAGCACACCGCGTTTCCCCTCCTCCTCCCTCCCTCCCAGTGCTTGCCACGTGAAACAGCTGTTTTGCACTGCAAGTGCTGGGAGCTAGGGGAAAAAGCAGGCACGCGAAATGCTCAGGGGAGGAGCCGAAGCGGAGATGGAGGTGAGCTGGAGTGGGGAGCTGCTGGTGGGTGCAGAGCACCCACCAATTTTTCCCCATGGGTGCTCCAGCCCCAGAGCATCCACTGAGTCAGTGCCTATGATCTGGCCCTTTTTGTCTTTCAGCTATGTCTCTATGCAGCTTGTTGTTACGTTTGCTATGGTTTGCTGTTCTAAGCCTTCTCCGTGGGCCAGATTCGTTTTTTCACAACCATCAACTGCTCTCTAATAGGAGTGTGTCCCAGTTAGCCTATCAGAATCCCATGTCCAGTCCCAGTCTCCACACTACCCATGTGACGATTGTGTTCCCAGTAAGTTTTCAGGCCCCAGCATACAGCTCAGTAAGCAGGACTTCACTGCTTGCTGTACTAAATAGAGGGCACATAAGAAGTTTAGACGTTACAACACTTGCATATCGGGTATATTCGACATACATTAAATTCATGATCGGCATCATCCTACTCTTCAGGCCTGTAGCGCTGCAGTGCCATCTGCTGAGTTTTTGAAATAGTCTGAGTTACTAAAGCACAACCTCCTTCACCAATTAAAGGTAATGGGTTCAGGTAGGCAAGGCCTTGAAAATCTTTCTTGTTATATTTGAACAACTTTGATTCAATAGATCAGCTGCAGACAGAATAGCTACCAATATGCATAATGCAAATAAATGTCAATTCTCACTTTTTTGACAAGGATAACAAAACGGCCTGCAGCACATGACCAGGATTAGAATGTCTTGAGCCTATTAACAAGACAGTGGATAATCCTCATTAAGAAATGGCTTTAGGAAAGCCTGCATTCTGATTGGTTCAATAGCCACAGCCTACTATCCTGGCTAAACACCATCAATCACAACCAGTTTGTTTATTGAAGTGAGTCAGATAAAAGCAGTGCCCCTTTAGCAACAATTGGGCATTGAAGGCGCAGAGTGTGTGAAACGCTTAGACATCCTTGGCTAAAGAGGTATAGCTTTGCAGATTGCTATTGTTTATTAATAGTGACTTTGTAACATTCCTTGATTTCCAATCAGCAGAAAACACAGCCATGCGTACAATGCATTTTTCTAAAAAAATCAAATATATTTGGGTTTTTAAAAAACCAATCTAGATTACTAACCATGGTCTCTGTTTGGTAAGCAGCTCCCTGCTGGCAAATCTCTGCACAGTTGTTGCCTGCACAGGATCAGGGCCCATGTTTGTGCTCATCATTACCTACCCACTCCTCCCTGTTTGTTTAAATGTAAGTTATAACCTCTAAAAAAAATCCTTCCCAGAAGTCTTGCTTCTCCCTTCTCCTCTCTCTGCTCTGTTATTTCCTTGTCTCTCCCCTGCTTTTCTCTCTCCTCCCCTTCTGTTCTTCTCTTTCTGCTCCTGGCTGTGGGGCATTTTGAAAGGCTGTTTTAAAAGGAGAAGTGACTGCTCTGCTGGGCTACCTGGCTCAGGGCCAAGCCTTCAGTGGGGAGGAAACTAGATTCAGGAGGGTTTTTTTCAGCTTGTTCCGATATGAACTTCTCAGTTTAAAGGAACTAGTGGTAAGTTTAAAAATCTGGTTGATTTTCAAAGCAGTCCAGGGGACACAGCTGACTGGATTTGAAGAAAGCCTCTATCTTGAGAGAGAGAATTCCTGAGCTATATCACAAGTGCACACAAACCACTTTGGATTATTACAGTGTTTTGATGCTTGTGTTACTTTCTAGTCAATTTCCTTCTGAGCCTCCCAAACAGTTGCCTAATGATGCAAGCTTTGGGTTACATGCATAGTAGGAGGCATGTTTGTGTGTTTAAAAATGGTTTCCTCTAAAGTTTAAACAAGTCTTTCATAGAATATCAGGGTTGAAAGGGACCTCATCTAGTCCAACCCCCTGCTCAAAGCAGGACTCATCCCCAGCTAATTTTTTTTGTCCCAGATCCCTAAATGGCCCCTTCAAGGATTGGGCTCACAACCCTGGGTTGAGCAGGCCAATGCTCAAACCACTGAGCTATCCCTCCCCCTGTCTTTGTGGACTGTCAATGGGATTTAGGCTCCTAAGTACCTAAATTCTATCTGAAAGTAATATTTAGAGGCCTAAATCAGCTAGAGGTTGTGACACTGAGCACAGAAATGCTGAAATACTTTTAAAAACCTGTGCCCCGGTGCACATCCCCTGATAGGAGTAAATTCCACAGCCTTTTCTGTATTGTACATGACTCTTTTCTGTGTCCCTCACTTTGGTCTCTGTTACACATTGCACCCTGCATTTGGGACTGCATTTGAGTGGTATGCCCCAAAGAGCTCACAAATTTAGCATCTGATGAGAGACAAGAAGTGGATACAACAAAGAGAAAGGGAGGACAAGATAAGAGTGAAATAATGACACTTACTAGTTTACTATCCCAAGCATGGTCACAGCACACTTTGTGCTTAATCAAGTGTTTGGTAGTCATTACAGCAGAATTGGTAATTGAATCTAACGTTGTGTGAGCAGCACTATCACAAACTCTCAGATCACCCAGGACAATCTCTGGAGAGCTTTACAGACGACTGGAGAAAACATCATCCTGCCTTTCCCTCAAACAGAATGCCGGAAGGAGATAGATTAATCTAACACTAATCAAAAGGCTTTTCTGGAACTTCCCCCTTCCTTCCTTCTCCTTCCACTGGGAGGTTTGGGCACCATGTATACTATGCAGTCTACTGGGTATAACGTGTCTCATACTTAAAGGTGGTCAATATTGTCATAAAACAGTTCAGTCTTGCCTGTGTGAGTGGAGCCAGTCTGTTCTTTTAAAACCATGTAAATGAACAGCCTTCTAGACCTGGTCTTTATTAAATAAACTGACTAAAACTGTGTGCAATAAGCCACATGCTGTACCAAGCCTCATGTTCCCCCCCTTCCCGCCCCCCCACAAACACTATGAAGGGCTGGCCTTATCTCTGTGGAGTTCCCTACTCTAAAACCCGGAAGCATCACTGGTACCATTTCCCAGTAGTCCACAGACTGGTAGGTGCTCTTGTGGTTTTGACTCTGCTCAAAGAAAGAGCACCAACCATAAAAGCTCTTGGGGCTGGTCTACGCTACAGGGGAAAATCGATCTCAGATACACAACTTCAGCTATGTGAATAACTTAGCTGAAGTTGAAGTATCTAAGATCGAATTACTCACCGTCCTCACGGTGCGGGATCGATGTCTACGGCTCCCCATGTCGACTCCGCAACTCCGTTCTGGTTGGTGGAGTTCCAGAATCGATATAAGCGCGTTCAGGGATCGATATATCGCTTCTAGATGAGACGCGATATATAGATCCCAGAGCAATCATTGCTACCCCTGATACGGCGGGTAGTGAAGATGTAGCCTTGGTCAATAAGGCCTTGGCTGGACAGATGTAGTTATTTGGGTGCAAGTTTCTTTTAATTCACAGCTTCATTGTTTTTGTGCAAGTCTGTGTGGATGCTCTTCTTTTGTAGCAAGAGGATCTTATTTCAATTTTGGTTAAGCTGACTGGTTTTTTTTTTAATAAGTTACACCAAAATAAGACACCTTATTTCAAAATAAGGGCTTGTCTCTAGGGAAACTAGGGAAATCAAGAGTATTGATAAAAGTCAATATAAAGTATGAGAGGGAACAAGGACAAAGAAAATGGTTTTCAAACTTTTTGGTGTCAGGGGTATTTCTTAATACACACTTTTCATTCTCGTTTCATATGAAATCCCCACTGTACCAGGAAATGTGCATCCTCTATAGGCACAGTCAGGCCTGTTCCACTGCTACGGGTTATCAGCCCCTTGAGTTCAAAGCCAGGCATTCAGGGTGAGGAGGAGCACCTGACTGGACCTAAGCATGGGCCTTGGTAGGTATGGGAAAGCAGCGTAAGATATAAAAGCTCCCTGCCTTCAGTCTGAAGAGGGGAGAGCCAGCTGTAGGACTTCTGGAGAAGAGTGTAACAAGGGGTTAGGTAGGACTGGTACTAAGCGAGAGATGGCAAAGGGGTCAAGGCAGGAAGTAGCCTGTGGAAGCTAGAACAGATAGCTGCTCCTCTGTACACAGTCTAGCCGCTTGTTCCTGGTCTAGAGGGAGGGACTGGGCTCTTCTATATCTCAGCTGGGAGTCATGGTGAGTGGCAGTCAGGTTAGGCAGAAACCACCTGTAAGTGAAAGGATTTAGAGCTGGTTTATCTGCATCAGTTTGATTATTATTTATGTCATTGTAGTGCCTAGGAGCCCTAATCATGAACCAGGAGCCCATTGTGCTAGGTGCTGTACAAACACAGAACAAAAGACAACCCCTGCCCCAAAGGGCTTGCTTGAATCCACACCTCTTGTTCTTTCGTGCAAGTCTTTGTGTGAACGCTTAAGGTGTGTCTCTATGGAGACTTAGGGCAGGTCTACACTACAAATTTACAGATTGTAGCATATCTAGTGGAGATCCTCTAGGCCAGTGGTTTTCAAACTTTTTTTCTGGCGACCCAGTTGAAGAAAATTGTTGATGCCCGCAACCCAATGGAGATAGGGATGAGAGGTTTGGGGTACGGGAAGGGCTCAGGGCTGGGGCAGAGGGTTGGTGAGGGTGAAGGCTGCGAGGTGGAGCAGGGAATGTGGAAGGGGGCTCTGGGCTGGGGCAAGGGGTTGGGGTTGGGGCTGAGGGTGCAGGCTCTGGGCTGGGGCTGGGGATGAGGGGTTTGGGGTGCATGAAGGAGCTCTGGCTTTGAAGGGGGGACTCAGGGGTGGGGCAGGGGATTGGGGCATTACCATTGGGCACTCCCAAGTCACAGCGTGGTGCAGCAGGGGGCAGAGTAAGCCTACTGCCTGTCTTGGTAACTCGAAGACATGCAACTACACCCCAGAAAGCAGCAAGCAGGCGGACTCCTAGGTTGGAAGGTGCGCATGTGGCTCTGCACGCTCTCGCACAGGCAGCCGCCCCCCCCCCCCGTTCCACATCTCCATTGACCCTGTTCCAAGGCCAAATGGCAGAAAGTATGAAGTTGGTGCTTAAGGGCAGCACGCCGCAGCTTACCGCTGAGCCCTCTTGCGCACCGTCTAAGCAGCCCTGGACACTGCCCAGGCTTATCGGCCGCAGCGTCTAGGAGCTGTAAGTCGCAGCGCGGGGGTGCTAGAACAGGTTGAGGTAAGGACTAGCACCGCCTTAGTCCAGGCAGCACCAACCGATGGGACTTTAACAGCCCGTCCAGCAGTGCTGACCAGAGTCGCCACAACTCCAGCGCCTGAACATTCTAAAACCCAGTCTGGGTTGTGACACACAGTTTGGAAACTCTGCTCTAAGCAAGGAGAGAGTAGTCCTGTGCTTAAGATCCATCGCCTGAGAGGCGGTAAGCTATGTCAAGCAGAAAGCTACTGATCACCATACACTATCTACACAAGGGGTAGACTGTGTAACTACCATTGAGTTCAGGGTGTAAGATTTTTCACACCCCCTAGAGGCCATGGTCTACAACCTACGAGTTTATAATCGCATTTAGCACGGCCCCCAGCGTTAAACCAGAATTAATCCTGCACTCCCCACACACACGAAGCACTTTATATCGATAAAGGGCTACTTAATACAGAATCTGTACTCCTCCACGATGAGGGAGAAGCGCTGAAATCAGTATTGCATTTCGATTAGGGTTTAAGTGTGGCCGCAATTAGGCCAGTATTGGTCTCTGGGACCATTGTGCACCATTGTGCACCATTGTGAGCCAAGCTCGGAACAGCAAGCTGAACTCGGATGAACATGGCCAAAGTAAGACAGGAAAAGTCACCGCAAACTTTGAATTTCATTTTCCTGTTATGCCCAATACATGGACAGCTGAGCAGCACAGTGGAATCATGCAGTCTAGAGAATCGAAAAAGAGCTCCAGCATGGGACTGCACGGGAGTAACTAGGAAATCTGATCATCCATAGAATCACGTCCAAAAGACGAAATGAAAAACAATTTGAAAAAAATCTCCACAAGGCCCTGATGGAGAAAGGCACACTAGGGACACATAAGTGCCGTAGTAGAAAGTTAAAGGAACTCAGACAAGCCTAATACCAGAAACCAAAAGAAGCAAAACGGAAGGTCCGGGGCAGAGCCGCAAACATAGCCGCTTTACACTGAGCCGATGATTCTAAGGGATCCAGCCACCAGCTACCCACCATCTGACCGTGGATTCCAAGGTGGGGGTAATCCAACAGCCATGCTGAGGTTCCTGCAGATGGGAGAATTAAGGAGGAGGAAGAGAGACGACTTAGCAGAAAGCACACAGACTCCGTTCTCCTCAAACAGCCAGGACCTTTTTCTCAATCCTGAACGGAAGTACCTCCACGCCCTCCAAAGGCGGATATCCCAGACAATGAAGCCATGAAGGGACCTCTGGTGAGTGTACCTTTGTAAATATAAAACATGGTTTAAAAGCAAGCTTTTTTTAATGATTAATTTGCCCTGAGGACTTGGGATGCATTCGCGGCCAGTACAGCTACTATTAACGTGTCTGGGGATGGAGCGAAAATCCTCCAGGGACATCTCCATGAAGCTCTCCTAGAGATACTCCAAAAGCCTTTGCAGAAGGTTTCTGGGCAGCGCAGCCTTATTCCGTCCTCCATGGTAGGACACTTGACCACGCCATGCAGTAGCAAGAAATCTGCTATCATTTCATGGCAAAGCCTAGCAGCGTATTGTCCCTGTGTTTGCTGGCATTCAAGCAACATCCGTTCTTTATCTCGCTGTGTTATGCTCAGGAGAGTGATATCATTCATGGTAACCTGGTTGAAATACAGGAATGTAATTAAGGGGACAGAGGTGGCCATTCCTACTGGGCTGTTTGCCTGTGGCTGAAAAAAAATCCTTCCTTGCAGTTCGTCAAGTGGGGGGAGGAGGGAGTGATTGGCCCTTAGCTTTTTTGTATTTGGCTAGCAGGGATCTTCCCTGATACCAGCCATGCAGTGCGGAGGAGGGTGGCTAGCAGGGATCTTCCATGATACCAGTCACGTGGTGGGGGGAGGGGTAAAGCGATCATCCCAGAGAATTGGACTGGGGCGTGGAGTCTGGTTTCTGCTGCTGCACGTTAACAGGAAAGCTGCAGCACTCAACAGGCTTTGCTTGGTATGTGAGAAAGGAGGGCGCTGGATATATGAAGGCTGCAGAAACCGAAAGACAATGGCTTACCATGGCCGCATGCAAGCTGAATTCTGATGCCCAGACCTGCGTCTGTGATCTCTAACACCAAAGCCACAGGCTCTCAATATTAAGATGCAAAATGCAACCTTGTAGTGAGATCACATGTGCTATATAAGGTGAATAGTGTTGTTTACCGTGAAAGAGTATAACCATAGTTCTGTAAAATGTATCTTTTTAAATACTTCTCTCCCTTTTTCCCCTTCCTTCTGCAGCTGCAAATTTTTCAAGCCTCCCTCCTCCGTCCCATAGGCTATCTCAGATAAGGAGACGAAAAAAAAGGACGCGAGACGAAATGTTCTCGGAAATCATGGAATCGACCCACAATGAAAGAGCTCATCTGAATGAGTGGAAGGACTTGGTTTCAAAGAACAGGAAAGATGCCAGTGAACGTGAGGACAGGAGAGATGAACATCAGGAGAGGAGAGATGCTCAAGATGAGAGGTGGTGGCAGGAAGATCAGAGGAGGCATGATGCAATGCTGGGGCTTCTTCGTGATCAAACTGACATACTCCAGCGTCTGGTGGAGCTTCAGGAATGGCAGCAGGATCACAGAGTGCCGCTACAGCCTCTGTATAATCACCCTCCCACCTCCCCAAGTTCCATAGCCTCCTCACCCAGACGTGTAAGAACGCGTGGGGGGAGGCTCCGTGCACCCACCCACTCCACCCCAGTGGACAGCCCAACCAAAAGGTTGTCATTATTTTGAATTTCTTTAGCGGCTTTTTTCTTCCCTCCTATCCTCCTCCCAAACCCCTCCCGGACTACCTTGTCAGTTCTCTCTCTCTTTTATAATCAATCAATAAAGAATACATGATTTTTCAATTATAGTGACTTTATTTCCTTAGAAAGCAAGCTGTGATCCAAGGGGGAGTGTAGGTTGCTTACAGGGAATGAGTCAGTCAAGGGGGCGGGTTTTCATCAAGGAGAAACAAACAGAACTTTCACACCATACACTGGCCAGTGATGAAACTGGTTTTCAAAGCTTCTCTAATGAGCACCACTTCCTGGTGTGCTCTTCTAATTGCTCTGGTGTCTGGCTGTGCATAATCAGCAGCCAGGTGATTTGCCTCAGCCTTCCACCCTGCCATAAAGGTCTCCCCCTTACTCTCACAGAGATTGTGGAGCACACAGCAAGCAGCAATAACAATGGGGATATTGGTTTGGCTGAGGTCTGAG